>NC_092234.1:60581098-60881098 GCF_036320965.1 Panulirus ornatus
GTTTCACCTGTCTCCCCTTTATCAAGCTTAGTTCCTTATTCTCTTTCCTTCTTCAACTGTACCTATGTTTAACCTTATCATTTGTTATGGTATTCTTTGTTTCCCCTTTTCGTTAATTCAGCCTACATCTGATGTGCTAGGCATCTGACTGTCTTGTATTCATACGTCTTCCGTAGCTGTGCTAGGCACTTGACTCTCTTGTAACTCACTATATTCATAGCTCAGACGTACTTCTCCTTCCTCATTACCTTCCTCACTCCTTTTTTTTTCAATTTAAGGCACTGCCTTTGTCTCATCTGGAAATAGGTTATCTTTGCGTGTCCCATTCATGAGGCTTGGTCCTGGTTTTGCATCATGCTTGTCAACTATCAAGCAGTCATGTATACCTGTACTGTATTGTATACATGGCCAACTGTAGACTGAGCTAATTTATTTACGATGTACCACCTTTCTTTACAGTTACCACATTAGTTTGCCAATAAACATTCATCTTTATCAGAAAATTCATATCTGTCTCTCTTGTTTCTGGTACTCTTGTCGATATATATATATATATATATATATATATATATATATATATATATATATATATATATATATATATATATAGGCTAAGGTGAAGATTTGTATGGGTTTTCAGAAAAGAAGAGTGAATGTTGGGGTGAAGAGGGTGGTGAGAGTAAGTGAGCTTGGGAAGGAGACTTGTGTGAGGAAGTACCAGGAGAGACTGAGTACAGAATGGAAAAAGGTGAGAACAATGGAAGTAAGGGGAGTGGGGGAGGAATGGGATGTATTTAGGGAATCAGTGATGGATTGCGCAAAAGATGCTTGTGGCATGAGAAGAGTGGGAGATGCGTTGATTAGAAAGGGTAGTGAGTGGTGGGATGAAGAAGTAAGAGTATTAGTGAAAGAGAAGAGAGAGGCATTTGGACGATTTTTGCAGGGAAAAAATGAAATTGAGTGGGAGACGTATAAAAGAAAGAGACAGGAGGTCAAGAGAAAGGTGCAAGAGGTGAAAAAAAAGGGCAAATGAGAGTTGGGGTGAGAGAGTATCATTAAATTTTAGGGAGAATAAAAAGATGTTCTGGAAGGAGGTAAATAAAGTGCGTAAGACAAGGGAGCAAATGGGAACTTCTGTGAAGGGCGCAAATGGGGAGGTGATAACAAGTAGTGGTGATGTGAGAAGGAGATGGAGTGAGTATTTTGAAGGTTTGTTGAATGTGTTTGATGATAGAGTGGCAGATATAGGGTGTTTTGGTCGAGGTGGTGTGCAAAGTGCGAGGGTTAGGGAAAATGAGTTGGTAAACAGAGAAGAGGTAGTAAAAGCTTTGCGGAAGATGAAAGCCGGCAAGGCAGCAGGTTTGGATGGTATTGCAGTGGAATTTATTAAAAAAGGGGGTGACTGTATTGTTGACTGGTTGGTAAGGTTATTTAATGTATGTATGACTCATGGTGAGGTGCCTGAGGATTGGCGGAATGCGTGCATAGTGCCATTGTACAAAGGCAAAGGGGATAAGAGTGAGTGCTCAAATTACAGAGGTATAAGTTTGTTGAGTATTCCTGGCAAATTATATGGGAGGTATTGATTGAGAGGGTGAAGGCATGTACAGAGCATCAGATTGGGGAAGAGCAGTGTGGTTTCAGAAGTGGTAGAGGATGTGTGGATCAGGTGTTTGCTTTGAAGAATGTATGTGAGAAATACTTAGAAAAGCAAATGGATTTGTATGTAGCATTTATGGATCTGGAGAAGGCATATGATAGAGTTGATAGAGATGCTCTGTGGAAGGTATTAAGAATATATGGTGTGGGAGGCAAGTTGTATTAAGAATATATGGTGTGGGAGGCAAGCAGTGAAAAGGTTTTATAGAGGATGTAAGGCATGTGTACGTGTAGGAAGAGAGGAAAGTGATTGGTTCTCAGTGAATGTAGGTTTGCGGCAGGGGTGTGTGATGTCTCCATGGTTGTTTAATTTGTTTATGGATGGGGTTGTTAGGGAGGTGAATGCAAGAGTTTTGGAAAGAGGGGCAAGTATGAAGTCTGTTGGGGATGAGAGAGCTTGGGAAGTGAGTCAGTTGTTGTTCGCTGATGATACAGCGCTGGTGGCTGATTCATGTGAGAAACTGCAGAAGCTGGTGACTGAGTTTGGTAAAGTGTGTGAAAGAAGAAAGTTAAGAGTAAATGTGAATAAGAGCAAGGTTATTAGGTACAGTAGGGTTGGGGGTCAATTCAATTGGGAGGTGAGTTTGAATGGAGAAAAACTGGAGGAAGTGAAGTGTTTTAGATATCTGGGAGTGGATCTGGCAGCGGATGGAACCATGGAAGCGGAAGTGGATCATAGGGTGGGGGAGGGGGCGAAAATTCTGGGAGCCTTGAAGAATGTGTGGAAGTCGAGAACATTATCTCGGAAAGCAAAAATGGGTATGTTTGAAGGAATAGTGGTTCCAACAATGTTGTATGGTTGCGAGGCGTGGACTATGGATAGAGTTGTGCGCAGGAGGATGGATGTGCTGGAAATGAGATGTTTGAGGACAATGTGTGGTGTGAGGTGGTTTGATCGAGTAAGTAACGTAAGGGTAAGAGAGATGTGTGGAAATAAAAAGAGCGTGGTTGAGAGAGCAGAAGAGGGTGTTTTGAAATGGTTTGGTCACATGGAGAGAATGAGTGAGGAAAGATTGACCAAGAGGATATATGTGTCGGAGGTGGAGGGAACGAGGAGAAGAGGGAGACCAAATTGGAGGTGGAAAGATGGAGTGAAAAAGATTTTGTGTGATCGGGGCCTGAACATGCAGGAGGGTGAAAGGAGGGCAAAGAATAGAGTGAATTGGAGCGATGTGGTATACCGGGGTTGACGTGCTGTCAGTGGATTGAATCAAGGCATGTGTATGGGGGCGGGTTGGGCCATTTCTTTCGTCTGTTTCCTTGCGCTACCTCGCATACGCGGGAGACAGCGACAAAAAAAAAAAAATATATATATATATATATATATATATATATATATATATATATATATATATATATATATATATATATATATACCTTAGTATCTTTATGGTTCATGGATTTTCTTATTCACAGTATCTTTTCGTGATTATTTATTACCAATATACCACTGCTGGTGCTACAGTTACTTAACTCCTTTGTTCCTAGACTAGCATCTATCGAGTTCGTAAATCTGTCTGTCATTTGCAGAGTTGGCCAACCATTCAAGAATTTCGTTGTTTCTATCTTTCAGAGAACCTGTAATATGTCTGTCATTATAGGATGGGCACTGCTACTTAAAACATCCTGAGTGAGTCCACTCCATCGTGTTTGCTTATTCATTCATGCTAGCTGATGAAATCTGTAAATGACAGTGGGTCAATTTAGACACTCGAATTCTAAGATTTTTCAGTTTTTCTTAACGTAATGATCACACAGTACGTTTTCATTCATCATGATTCACTTTCACAAATGCTGAATACTTTCCTATGAAAATTTAGTCAACGAAGCGCTATAATTCATCTCACTTACCTTCAGTATTTCAAAACATTCCAGTGACTACCTCTAACATCGTTTTTTATTCTCAATTATTCACTACACATGTTTATTTTGACTGCTTGATTTGATCTTAAGTAAGTATGGTCAGGTGTTAAATGATTTGTCATGTATGTCTTTGTGGCTATGCACTGCCCAAGAAAGGGTAAAACTTTGAATTCAGAAGGCGCTTCTGTATGGACCCACGTGGTGTAGCGGTTAGCATTCACGAGCTGCCAACGGACGTCGAGTACATAGGTTCGAATCCTGGTTGCGGTAGTCGATCCACAGTCAACCCAGCTGTTCATCCACTTAGAGGATGGTCGATAAAATGGGTACTTTGCTCTGCCTAGGATATATATATATATATAAGCAAAAATTTTCCTCATCCTAATACCTTGTCATTTCAACAACTGTGTTTGTAGGTTTGTGCTACAAAGACCATGACCTACTCATATCATCTTACCACATCACAACTAATATGAACACATATCACTAAAACGGGATATTTTCATTTCTCTCTCGCAATAAATAAAAAGTAAAACTTACAACATACCAATAAGAACTTGGAAGAGAACCACCAGCCTTTACATCACTTAACTAAGTTCATCTCGGTCTAACAGTGCACTGAAGTTCTCTTCGGTTACCAGACTAACTTATGGCAAGAAAATCTCAAATTACTAACAATTTCATGCGACTTCTGCTTTTGAGTTTCTCTTGAGAGTCTGCCGGTGTTTGAAAAGTGGGCAGTCGGGTTTAATTTCAAGCAGGATTGTACACACTGGCGTTGTTCATCTGGCTTCTCAGGTAACCTTTTTATGACGTTCAAACTGGAAAACACTTTCTCACACACGTGAGAGGACATGGAGATTGGAAAGAATACCGTCCACATATTTCTCCACGTAATGAATTTCACACGTCAAACACATTTTGATCTCAGTTTTTAAGCTTGGGCAATGCCGTCCATCTGTGTTGAAGCACCGGGGTAATTTCTCCCTCACAGTTTCTCGTTCCATTGAAAAACGTAAAAATGATGAGGTCTGCTAATTCATCTACCAGTCCTACTCCGTCGACTTCAGCAGGTTTCACCACAAAAGACAAAATCGACTCTTGCCTTCTGGTTCCCTGAAAAGAAAAAAAAAAAACTCAGAATTTTTACGCTGCTTCCAGACGAGCATATCTTTACGTCACCGATATCAGCTCGTAGTGTGTCGCTTCTTTATATTGCTTCACTGATAGAATATGAACCAGCTAACCCCCTCACGGTCTCTGGTAAATGATTATGTTTGCTTTCACTCCAACGATACCATCTCTTCTGAAGCACTAGGCAATGTTCCTCTTCCTTCCGGCTTTCATTTAAGGTCATTTACATACGAAGTCATATCCACCATGAAGTGGAATTTCTATAACTGATGAGTGTTTGTAAGTTCTGCACATCTATAACTTTTCTCGTACACAAACGTCTGTACCTTTTCCAAACAAATCGTAAAACGTTCAACCCCTCGCCTCTCTGGAGTGCCATCGTACTCTCGTGTGTCGAAGAAGGACCGAAATACTGACCATTGACTTCTTCCAGAAATCTGCGAAACTGTCGCTGGTTCAAGTCTTTTGCCACTATTTTGTGGACGATATTCACCACCAAGGTCATCACTTCTGTGGTCATTTGGTGGGAACGACTGTGTACAGAGTCTGTTGATGAGTCATGCAGTGGTACAACAGCACTGCATGATCCGACTGTTTACTGCAACAGAGAAACAGATTCCTAGTGTGTTTCATGCTCGGTGCACGTCAGGAGCGACGTAGATAATGGGGCTGGTGGTGTTTTCTTTCCTCTTGTAATCAACTAATAATTTGGTTGAGGATATATATCTTCTCCCTCTGTTTGACCTTAGAGGGGCAGCGATGTGATTGGTTCCCTCCTGATGGCGGATTTCGGAATTCACCTGTATGTCGAGAAAGTCAGCTTGTGCGATGTCACTGACGTCAGACGAAAACGTCATACGTAATAAACCACCTCAGGACTGGATCAGTATCATTAATCTGCTGACTGGTGATGTCTGGGGCTATTCTTAAAGTTCTGTCACTCACCGTCGGCAAACAGCTTTGTGTGTTCGTTCTTGAACTTGTCTTCGTGCGTCAACTTACGGTACAGTTGTTCTGAGACCTTGATGGTCTTTCATGTTCTCATCATCTGTGAACGGCTTCTCTCGTTTCACGATTTCTTGAGCCTTCACCAAACTAGCGGCAACTGTGCTGCCTGGGGATCTCATCCATGTACTGAATACGTCCTTATTGGGTTGTTCTTCGCTTCAGTTCTTCACGGCATTCTGTCTGGCATCTCCAGATGGACACTTCTTGGTGAGGGCATTGTGGTTCCTCGGAAAATACTATTCAAAGTGAGACTTCTTACTGTTGGCTAATTTCTTATCACAGATAAGAAATGAAGGAAGTCCCGAGGAGGCAAATGTGAATGCGAAAGATACGGTCCAATCAAAGTGAAATTATTTTCATCCATTTTCTTTTTCTTGGAAGCCATTTTTACCCCAGATGTAAGGAAACCAATTATTCTTTTTCTTGTGAGCCACTTTTACCCCAGATGTAAGGACACCAGTTATATTTCACCTTTAATTCTAAAGCTGGCCTCTCATGAAATGCCTGTTGACCTTTAGAAAACAAGTATGACACTTGAGTCCGGGAGTGAGGGATCTGGGGCAATAACATGTACACTTGCAGGACGGGGGCTCTCAGCCCCTATCGTGTCTCGTGCCGCTCGAGACAAATCCGTATCTCAACAAACTGCTTTATGACTGTCCTTGTTCCTGGATAACGGAATACCATAAATCAAATGGTAATTTCTGTCGCGCTGTAAGGGTGACATGGACTTTAATATCTCTGGAAGAAAGAAAGGAACATGCTATCCACACCCACAGACTGACGAAGACCATTCCATCATCCTGGCTCTCACATTAGTCGCTGCTTGCACTCTTTCCTCCACCTTCCTCTACCGCTACTCTCCCACATTCGTCTCCTCCTTCGACCTGTAGTTCAGATACAAAATCAATAATCTGATGAAAGGAAAATGAGGATTCCACAAGCACACATGGAAGGTTAAATAAACTTCGTATGTGTATGTACTTATGTTTTAGCTGCTAATAAGGACGTGTTCGTAAGATCAACTGCACACAGGTGAAGAGTTGGGAGCAGTTTGCATAACACTGCTGGTCAGTCACTAACATGCGAATCTTTACACGACGTGAATGACCTACGCTTGTACAATGCATATCACGTACGAGAAAAATCTGTGGAAAGTCGATATTGGAGAAGGTAACCTGTACACGCACAGTAAGGGTTACCAAACGGTTACTGATAACATATTCTGTCTGTTATACAGATGGGAGGCGTCTTCCATGAGTGGAGCTCTGGAAACTTGGACGGGCAGTGATTACCGAAAATATAATTGCAGTCAGAGGCCAGGGCCACACACGTGTCCTCAAACAGCCACAGGTTGCAGAGCCCTGGTCTAGCCTGAATATTAGAGATAACTTCGGTTGAATCATCAGGTCTCGCGTTATCTGTACTTCCCAGGTACTCTCCTCTCTCTCTCTCTCTCTCTCTTCATCCCGCCTATCGCCCTCACTCCCTTCATCAAGTCCCTTATTCTCGTTTCCTCCCTCCACCTCCCTCTATCCCGCCCATCATATCCCTCCTACCACCATGTCCCTCGCCCTTGTTTCCTCCCTTCACTCCATCTTTTACACTCCCTCTCTCCAACCACACCTTCATCCCCCCTCCTCTTCTCTCCCTCCACCTAGCCCCTCCGACCGTGACCCTAGTTAGGGCTACTCTTGGTCGAGGACGGACGTGCTCTGCTCTTAGGCCAGTGACGTCAAGACAATATCCCAAGATGCCTCATGCTGCTCGCTTTGCTCACCACCAGTGTACTCAGCCATGCATGATCTAGTATTTCCCAGGACACGAATTGTAAATATGTTCTCTGCTTTTCATATGATGTATATAGTGGAGTGTGGTGTATATACTGAACTGTGATGTATATAGTGGTCTGTGGTGTATATAGTGGACTGTAATGTATATAATATATTGTGGTGTATATAGTGGCCTGTGGTGTATATAGTGGAATGTGGTGTATATAGTGATCTGTGGTGTATATAGTGGCGTGTGGTGTATATAGTGGAGTGTGGTGTATATAGTGGAGTATGGTGTATACAGTGGAGTGTGGTGCATATAGTGGACAAGGGTATAATGTGGAAAGAGAAGGTGGCAACAGGGTAGCTAGCGCAAGTTGGATGTAGACTTCAGTGTGTGTGAACGATTCATGGTCTGTTGTTGCACGGCTCACGAACTCTGTAGAGACGGACAAGGACGTTTCAGAGGTGGAGACGACATCAGATGGAAGTGATAATTATTCTTAAGTGGCTACGAATGGTACACAGCCCAAGGTAGGCATAACAATTGATAATAACAAGAACAAACAAGAGGGCTTAAAGTGTTGAGAGATGAAACGGAAAATACACCTCGTCTTAACCTTGTCTGGGACTCTCTAGTTAGACATTTATTCAAGATTCATTGGAATAAGAAGAGGAGAAGACTGTGTTCGTTAGGTACTAGACTGGAAGACTTAACACATAAGGTACAGGAAAAGCAAAGAGACAACGCTGAGGACTGTGGTTCTCGTCCTGGCTGGATTATACAATGTGGTTCAAAGGTGTATCAGAGGAGATCGTACAGACGTGTAGCGTAATTATCAGAAGGCTTAAATACAACCACAGGGAGGTTGTAGTGGTGCAACTGCTCACGAGTTATGATGTCGGATCTGTAATTCTGAGTTAATTGTCAGGTAATCATAGTAACGTAGACAGTGTTAGGTAATCATAGTGACGTAGACAGTGTTAGGTAATCATAGTGACGTAGACAGTTTTAGGTAATCATAGTAACGTAGACAGTGTCAGGTAATCATAGTAACGTAGACAGTGTCAGGTAATCATAGTAACGTAGACAGTGTTAGGTAATCATAGTAACGTAAACAGTTTTAGGTAATCATAGTGACGTAGACAGTTTTAGGTAATCATAGTAACGTAGACAGTGTCAGGTAATCGTAGTAACGTAGACAGTGTCAGGTAATCATAGTAACGTAGACAGTGTTAGGTAATCATAGTGACGTAGACAGTGTCAGGTAATCATAGTAACGTAGACAGTGTCAGGTAATCATAGTAACGTAGACAGTGTCAGGTAATCACAGTAATGTAGACAGTGTTTGTAATGCGGTGAAAGCAACTGCATTTAAAGGTCTGCATTCAAACGAGGTAAGGGGCTCTATGGGTAGGTAAAATTCTTGACGACAATATCAAGTAGACATTTACCAAGACCAAAGTGCGAACAACTGGTATGGACCCACCCAGTTCGCTGTTACAGAGGCGTCAAGTTAGACCGTACCTGATGCGTCAGGCACAACCCCAAGGGAGGGGGGGGGGGGACCTGAGAATAATGACCTTCAGAAATAATGTATGACCTCAGAGCTATGACGACACAGACGTACGTACACCCTCCCCTTCCGGGTCGAACATTAAAATTTCCACACCTCCGCTAGAAACGGTAAACACGACGAACCGACCCACATAAGTTAGTTAGAAAACCTAGATGGCATATGAATAACTGAAGGCTGGATAAATACTATAAATAATTACTAAACAGAGTTAGCAATAACAGGAGAGATTATATTCAGCAGAAACTGTCCACACGAGGCAGGTAATAGTACAATGCTCTATGTAAAAAAATGATGCTAAATGTGACAAGGTTATATGAAATTGATTTTGACCTTTACGACTCCCTTGTGCATGAAAATGAGAAACGAAGCGTCCAAAGCATTTTTTTTTCTCTACAAATTATGCAGAGATCCTCATACAGCGGAGACCCCCCCCTCATACAGCAGAGACCCTCCTCATTCAATGAGTACAAAACTTTTTACTTTCTATGTGATTAAATCTTCGGTTGATGACAGAAGCTAATTAATTGTAGGAGACTCCAACAACCTCAGAATTAACTGTAATCTCTCGACACGAGGAGAACAGTCGAATTGACTGGACTGAAGACTGGCCTTTCCATCAAATGATCTGTGGACCCAACGAGAGTGAGTAACACTTTACATCTAATGATATCCACACACATATGTGATTAGCCTCGGTGAGTCTGGTGGAAAAGCTGGGTGACAGTGATCACAAAGACAACAACAACAACAACAACAACACAATGAACATTAAAGTTCTAGATCAGTCAACTTTGATGAGATGCGCAGTGGCATGGCGCAGTAATGCAAGTGACTTTAGGCTTAAGGACGTGTTGCACAGCTGGTGAACTGGGAAGTTACGTAAAAACACGAGATGCTTCCCCTGGAGAGAGAGAGAGAGAGAGAGAGAGAGAGAGAGAGAGAGAGAGAGAGAGAGAGAGAGAGAGAGGCATCACCCTTAAAGAGATGAGAAAGGACGAGTGAGAGGAATGTGACCGGTTGAACGACGAAAGAAATTAAATCCAAATGAAAGAGGATGAAACGCACATGGCACATCGAGAGCAGGTGGCCATCAACACGATCATGTGTATAATGATGACAACGAGAGTACACGCAGACCAAGGAAAAACTAAGAAAAAAAAAACAGGAAATATCACAACTTCAAGACAAACACTCAAGAATTCTTTATGTAAGAAGCAAGTGAGAAAAAGAATCCATGATATTATTGACCCACTGTCTACTGTAAACGACAATTAAACTCATAACAATAATGAAATGATTTCCTAATCATTCTCTTTATGGTAACGAAAATTTCTTGAATATGCTGAAGACACATAACACATTTCTAGTCACACACAATTAAAGATTAGACACAGCAAATCTTCATTGCTATGAATTACTTTAAGATCTGACAAGAAAATTCATTACATCAATATCTTTCCCAAAATCCCATAAAAAGTAAACCAAAAAACACTATTTCCAGGAATCGAAATTTTCAACAACGCCAAAAGATGGGAAAGTGTCAGAAGGGTATAGAAAACCTCTTGATAGAAGATCGAAAACATCATGACGTCATGTCAGAACCCATGTCAGAGGACACCGAACCTGAGAGTAGACAGAGGACTGACGTACGAGCAGACGACAGAGCGATGATAAACGGGGGAAACATCCAGCTGGCTCAGTATGACGTAGTGGGGTCCCACAGAGCTCATTCCTGGGACCTACACTTTCCCTTGTCTATATCAACGGACGGACATCAGGACCTGAAGGCAGAATTTCAAAATCTGCCATTAACATGAACTGTCAAAGCATTCAAAGAGCTTTAGAGAAAAACATTGGTGGTCAGAAACTTCAAAATAAGCAGATGCTAAGCAATATAATCGGATGAAAAACAAAAAAGGCGACTTTCAAGTACAAGACGAATGGTAAAATATTTCCAAAAGTGTTTGCGTGCTTGTGGGCTGTTCTCCCGCCTTAACGAGATACCATCAGCAATGAGTGACAGAACCTCAAAGAAAATAGCCATGATTGCCTCTTTGTTCTATCCCTTCTTATGCATAGTAATGATACCAAGGGGAGGATTTCAAGCTTCCAGCTCCCGACCATCAAATGTACAAGAAGGAAAACGTACGAGTGATAACAGGAAAGACCTTGCATATGCGAAGCAATCCCAAGCTTCATGCAGTAAACAAAAAGATAGATTTAGCAGAAATATAAATTATCGCAGAAAGAACGCTATACTTACTCCTCACAATACCCTAATCAGACTTCACGTTGAATGACTTGGTCAATCTGGATAATTAATGAAAAAAAAAAATACTAAAACAAATACAAAGAGAAGCAGCAAAAGAAATTCCGTCTTTCAGGAATAAACCTTGTAAGGAAAACAAAAATCCAGAGATATTATCTCTTAAAAGAAAGATGTCCAGATTTCAAGGATATTTAACAGAGATTTTCAAAATAATAAATAATAATGACAACACATCACACGATAATTTTTGTACATCACAGTGATGTTTATGAACCAGGGATGACAGTAGGAAATGAAGATGAGGGAGATGTAATACACACGAGGGCAAAGCTTAGTCAGATGTGGAACTACGAAACACTAGAATGAACAATTACTAGGGTTTTATTTACTAATAGGAAAACCATGAATACCCTTAAACCACAACTGGACAAACATTTCAGTGATATCAGTTATCACTGAACAATCCTGTTAAAGAAGGAAACCACATACGCACTTTAGATACTTGTTATGATAAGATTTAAACTTATTCTTACGTTTTCAGATATGAGCCACCTCCTCTACATAATCAGCAGGATCGAAATCATCCTCCCATTCTTTCCTTCTTACAAAATTTCCATGGTAGTATACCCTCTACGCACTTCATGGTATTCCGTCATAACTATATGTTCCTGCAGGCTGTTGTGCCGGAGGGAGTGGTGGTGATGGTAGTATGTGGACGTCTTCTCCTTAACTATCGTGTCTGTATATTTTTAGTAACGTTTTCCAAGTAAATATCAAGTCTCCTGTTGTATCCCTTCCATATAGTCAGTTCTTTCACCCAACCTACCTCCCACGTTTCCCTTCGCACCTCCCTCCCTCCACGTCTCCCTTCACGCTTTCTCTCTTCCTCCAACCTACCCATCACCCATCATTCCTTCACCCTACCCATCATCCATCATTCCCCCACACCTCAACCTTATTTGTCCCTTCACCCCACCTACTACCCTCCTTCCCACACCACTCCTCCTCTCACACTCTTCCGTCCCTCCCTCCTCCACTCTTCCCTTTATCCAACTGTTCCTCAATTTCTCCTGCAACCTCACCTACCAGCATATATCCACCATCCCTAATCCACTTATCCATCATCCACAAACCACTCATCTATCAACCAAAAAATACCCTCATCCATCAACTCTTCATTTCTCTTCCCTCCACTGCTACCGTCGTCCCTCTCTCCCTCTGCTTGATCTATCCTGCGTCCACCGAGCCTCACTGTCCCTCGCTCCTCCACCCTTCATCCTTCCTCTCTCCCCACTCCCCCTTGCCTCCCTCCCTCGACCTAACCCCAGCGTTATAATGCTTCACCCTCCATTGCCCTAACCCTTTCATCCTCCTCCATGCCTTTGTTCCTCTCCTCACACTTTGTACCTCCATGCATCTCTCTCTCTCTCTCTCTCTCTCTCTCTCTCTCTCTCTCTCTCTCTCTCTCTCTCATCTTCCGTCATCACATTCCTCCCCATCCTCTATCTCCTCTCTCCACCTCCTCCTTTACACTTCCTATACCCATCTACTTTCCTATGATCTGCTTTCCATTTCCATCCACCACGACCTTATCCCATGTGAACCCTATACGTCAGAGACCCACCACGGGCTCGCGGGTACATTAAGGTCGGGGTTAGCAGACTTATATATGCTACTCAGAAATCGTTCAACACTTTGATGAAAGACGTACGATGGGTAGGAGGTGTTACAAAAATATAAACAATCAAACCATCAAGGGATATGAAATCTGAACAGAGATCAATACAAACTTCGAAGTTACTTTGTATTTTCAGGGACTATAACCGACATAATACATTCCCAATCCTCTATGATACAGGTGTTCTATATACACATGTGAGAATGGATCAGTATTATCACACACCAACTCTCAGTTAAAGGATCCGATCATCCACGAGTAAGAGAGGACCGTACAGTTATTTCCAGCAATGCTAATGAACTCGGAGCTCTGGAATCTGTGTTAACAATGAATAAAAAGTATAATCAGTTGCAAGTGATAATTCGTCGGGCACAAAATTATATTTTGATCAAGAATTTTTTTTTTCGTAATAATTGTCTTGGTCTGACACAAAATGAAATTGGGAGTTTAAATCTTTTTTCTATGAAAGTATCGCAATTTTAATCTTTATGATTCTGTAATGGGACTGGATATATTTGTTTTGTTATACGTGTTGATATAACATCTAGATGTGATTTATTATCATATATTCCATTAGATGATTTATTTGTAAACACCGACTTTGACGAGATGATTGTGGCAATCGTTTATCTCTTCTTACTAAAGATAATGTTTCTTAGAACAAGATCTGTTGCTTATGTTATATATTAATTTTGATCGCTGTTTCCCCTCGTTAGCGACATAGCGCCAGGAACAGACGAAGAAAGGCCGTATTCACCCACATCCATTCCATTGTCTTGGGTAATGCAACGAAACCACACCTCTTTATCCACATCCAGGGCCCCTGGACGTTTCACATGCATTGATACAGTTCACTGACGACACGTTGAACCCAGAATACCACATCGTTCCAATTCAACTAATATGCGCATGCCTTCCACCCTCCTGCATGTTCAGGCCCCGATCGCTCAAAATAGCTTTCACTCTATCCTTCCACTTATATATGTGTGTGTGTGTGTGTGTGTGTGTGTGTGTGTGTGTGTGTGTGTGTGTGTGTAAGATGACATCAATTTCGATCCTCTAAAGTGTAATTTCGAACGAGGACATTTCTACGGAAACGTCAAAACGCACAAGCCGGGATATCTTCTAAGGCCGATCATCTCCCACATTCCTTCCCCTTACCTACAGGCTGGCCAAGAAGCATAACCAATTGATCTCGCCCTACAGCTTATTCCCTACGATCGACCGAAGAGTTTATTGCCTTCCGAATAAATAAGGAACCACATGGCATCACAACTTCCCTAGATGTGAAGTCTCTTCACAATTGTACAAGTGGAGAGGGCAATAGCCATCATCCTGGATTATGTATACCCACGCCATGTCTCACCTCCCTTGACGATGCTCAGAAATATATAAAAAGAAATGTTACGTGCCTGCGCCATGGAAGCACCTTTCAGAGGTCCACAAGGCAATATCTACCGGCAGGTGGGAACAGCCATGGGGTTCGTCCTGGTGGTTCTCTTTGTGTAGGCATTTGTGTCCTACGTCGAAACTGCAACACTGCGACAGGACAACATAACATCCCAGATTTACTGCTGATATATAGACGTCATTTGTATCTCCGTAGACAACTTAAACTCACTGGAAGACCTCCACAACCGACTCCCAAGAAACTTCAGACTTCAGATTTACGGTAGAGTTAAATAATAATGGTAAGATTCCTTTCTTGGATGTGATGGCGAGTGCCACAACTGGATCCTTGTCACCGACGTTTACAGAAAGTCCATCAACCAAGGTACATGAATGTATGGAATAAGTGAATGGACACAGAATTACAAGAGTGTCATTCGTGCATACGTGAGAATATTCAAATACTGGACTTAACATTAATGATAACATGTTAGAGCACCATCTCGTGGCAAAACAGGCAACCTCAACATGACAACATTAAAGTTTATCACAGGAACACAATGATGACAACATAATGATGAGAAGGTCGTGGGAGACACTGTGGCCAGGAACTGCAAGGCGATTGATGAAGACTAGGACACCAATCTGATGATATACAACAACAATCCAGACACATGTTCGCTTCAAATGAACAACAATATAGTAGGTCGCTCTGGAAGTTTGAATCGTACCGATGCAATTTTGGGGACTGTCAGCCTCACCACATAAACTACTTTGGACATACAATCTGCACTCTGAGAGCCTCCGCCCCTCTCGCTCCACTTGCAAGAAGGTGGAATCAAACAACATCATGACCAAAAGCACGGAACTAGACTAACGAAGGAGGCTATAGTGAATAACACCAAAATCATTGCTAGTTGCAGTGATCGGAGGAGACTACAGATATCAGAATTCATTCACATTAGAGCAGAGTTTCCCAAACTTTTTTGAACGTGACCCTGAACATAATTTCTTTTTTTTTGGCCTGACGACCCTCAGGGCGGAAACATAGTTTCAGTGTTTCTTCATTTAGTTTTATCCAATAAATTCTACTGAAATTGACTTTAATTCAATAGTCAATAAATTTCGATGTTTCTTATGTTATTCGAAGAAAATGAAAGGCACAGCTTCATGCCAACGTTGTTTACTGCAAAACTTGGCAAGAAAACGAAAATTTTGACTGGCAACTATGAAACTGCTTCACGAGTGAACCCTGGCTTCTGACTATGGATTCTTTGTCTAAAAATCTAGTAAACAAATATTATGGTTACCATGATGATGCTTTTCTATGATCACACAAATGACAGGAATCTGACCATTTCTTTCTTCAAATGGACTTCACTGCCAAACTTTAAAAAGGAAGAAAACATTCAGTGTTCTAATGGCTACCGTGATCTTTCAATTCATGGGCGAGTTCTTCCAGACTCAGCTATATGTTGATGGACAGAACACAGAGCAAATCATGCTGAGGATCCAGACGGTGCCTTGCTTTAGCCCTGATCGTCACATGAGCTGAAAATCCTTGTTGACAAAGGTATATGGTTGGAAAATGGAGAAAGAGCATTTTCAGCCTCACGGGTCAGAATAGGATTATCCTCGAGTTGAGCCCAGAATTCAGAGTACGAGAGACTTTCAAAACGTTGCTTCTGCACCTGATCTTCCTGGAGATGTATAAGTTCTTCTTGAAAACCAGGAATATCTTCTCCAACTTCACTGACGTTCACACCGGACACCTTCCTAACTCAGCTATGCTGACGTAGATCGACATTTTCTAGCAAATGTCTGTCCATTTCCTCCTGAAGCTTCTTGAAATGATCTTTAAAAAAGCCACTTTGACGTCAGCAAGGACTATTTCTGACGAATCTTCCAGCACTGCTACACTCAGCTCTGGGAAAACAGCCGTTTTTCCCCTGGTTAATCTTTCTCTCCAAAGTCCAAGTTTCTTCTTGAATGAGGCAATCTTTTCACTAATGTCCATCTTAGTTTGGTTTCGGCCTTGCATGTCTGAGTTCAGTTCGTTCAGGTGCCTGCAGATGTCTCCTAAATAAGCTAGCTTTGCCATCCAAGCAGGATCTTTGAAGCTGTCGATCAGCTTAACCAACTTCTCCTCGAGAAAAACTGTTTCAGTTTTGTTCAGTAACCCGTCCAAGAATGCGCCCTCGAGTCAGCCAGCAGACATCAGAGTGGAAAAGTAAGTCCTGGTGATGTGGTCCCATCTCCTCACACGTTTTACGTAGAATACGCGAGTTCACAGCTCTGGCCTTGATAACATTCACAATCTGGATAACATCGTTCATAACCACATGGTACTCCGGCTGGAGACGTTGAAAGGCCAAGTTTTCCCGATGTAAGAAACAGTGAGCTATCATGACATCAGGATTTTCTCTTTTCATTCGAGTGACAAAACCTACATGACTTCCCATCATAGATGAAGCTCCATCAGTACACACAGACAAACAAGTCAACCTAAGTTGTGTTTCTTGAAAATATTGTCCACTATGACAAAGAAGTCTTCTCCAGTGGTGGTTGTGGACATGGCACTACATAACAGAAATTCCTCCAGAATTCTGTCACCTCCTCTATACCTCACAAAAGCCATGAGTTGAGGTTCGCCAGCAATATCTACCAACTCATCTATCTGCAATAAAAAAAATTCCTGCTTTTTTTTCAGAGCCACAATCAGTTGATCCAAAATATCTAATGAGATCAATTCGACGTTTGATGATGTTGTCGGAAAGTGGCACCAATACAACCTTCTTAGTAACATCTGCTGCACAAGAAGTTTTCACCATAGCCACTGCTTTACCAGATCCTCTCCGGTGTTATGAGGCTTTCAGCATCTTGCAATACACCATGCCACTTCAAAGGACGCCGAGGAAGCTTTCTCTAAAGAAAAAAACTGAGCCTGAAGGAGCATCTATCCTCGTTTCATCTGTTCTTCCTCATCCTTCCAATAACTTAGTGGCTTTTCGACCAAGTCTGGCTGACCTAAACACAAGTGACGTCTTAGTTTATTTTCCATCATAGATTCGTTGGCGAGGACTTGCTGGCACTGGACACACTGAGGATGGACATTCCCCGATCTCCCTCTCTCTCTCAGCTCAGTGAAGCCGTATTTCAGAAACTCAGGTTTATACTGCAATTGTTATTTGCGTTGAGCCATCGTTCCCTCTGGAATTCAAGCCTGAGATGAATATTATATATATATATATATATATATATATATATATATATATATATATATATATATATATATATATATATATATATTACAAACGTGTCGTAAAATACATTATTCACCTACTTATTTCTCGAAATACGTTAGGAGACATCGAACTTCATAACTGTTACAACAACTACTACTACTAATAATAATAAATACACAATGAAAATTATACTAGGAAAACTGTATTATACGAGCATTACTCTATTTACTTTCAAACTGAATTCAGCAGTCTGCGACCATTCGTCAAATCATATATATATTTATCAGATGAATACGAATACTCTGCCCATGAATCTGAAGTAAATGCAAATACCATGATATAAGAATAATTTGAATACAAATAAACATAAATACTCTATTCGAATGCATTCGAAGACGAATACCGACTACGAAAACTCCATCTCTGCACCATCCATTGTTCTATCACATATTTGTCTCACGCACATATACATACCTATACATTTCAACGTATACATATTATATATATATTTATTATATTTATTATACTTTGTCGCTGTCTCCCGCGTTTGCGAGGTAGCGCAAGGAAACAGACGAAAGAAATGGCCCACCCCCCCCCCATACACATTTATATACATACGTCCACACACGCAAATATACATACCTACACAGCTTTCCATGGTTTACCCCAGACGCTTCACATGCCTTGATTCAATCCACTGACAGCACGTCCACCCCGGTATACCACATCGCTCCAATTCACTCTATTCCTTGCCCTCCTTTCACCCTCCTGCATGTTCAGGCCCCGATCACACAAAATCTTTTTCACTCCATCTTTCCACCTCCAATTTGGTCTCCCTCTTCTCCTCGTTCCCTCCACCTCCGACACATATATCCTCTTGGTCAATCTTTCCTCACTCATTCTCTCCATGCGCCCAAACCATTTCAAAACACCCTCTTCTGCTCTCTCAACCACGCTCTTTTTATTTCCACACATCTCTCTTACCCTTACGTTACTCACTCGATCAAACCACCTCACACCACACATTGTCCTCAAAC
The DNA here is from genome assembly GCF_036320965.1 of Panulirus ornatus. NCBI lineage: Eukaryota > Metazoa > Arthropoda > Malacostraca > Decapoda > Palinuridae > Panulirus > Panulirus ornatus. The sequence continues at coordinate 60,599,733 of NC_092234.1, forward strand.
ATCTCATTTCCAGCACATCCATCCTCCTGCGCACAACTCTATCCATAGCCCACGCCTCGCAACCATACAACATTGTTGGAACCACTATTCCTTCAAACATACCCATTTTTGCTTTCCGAGATAATGTTCTCGACTTCCACACATTCTTCAAGGCCCCCAGAATTTTCGCCCCCTCCCCCACCCTATGATCCACTTCCGCTTCCATGGTTCCATCCGCTGCCAGATCCACTCCCAGATATCTAAAACACTTCACTTCCTCCAGTTTTTCTCCATTCAAACTCACCTCCCAAATGACTTGACCCTCAACCCTACTGTACCTAATAACCTTGCTCTTATTCACATTTACTCTTAACTTTTTTCTTCCACACACTTTACCAAACTCAGTCACCAGCTTCTGCAGTTTCTCACATGAATCAGCCACCAGCGCTGTATCATCAGCGGACAACAACTGACTCACTTCCCAAGCTCTCTCATCCCCAACAGACTTCATACTTGCCCCTCTTTCCAAAGCTCTTGCATTTACCTCCCTAACAACCCCATCCATAAACAAATTAAACAACCATGGAGACATCACACACCCCTGCCGCAAACCGACATTCACTGAGAACCAATCACTTTCCTCTCTTCCTACACGTATATATATATATATATATATATATATATATATATATATATATATATATATATATATATATATATATATATATATATACACAGACATACACATGTACATAATTCATACTTGCTGCCTTTATTCATTCCCGTCGCCATCCCGTTACACATGAAATGACAACCCCCTTGCCCCGCATGCGCGCGAGGTACCGCTAGAAGACAACAAAGGCCACATTCGCTCACACTCAGTCTCTAGCTGTCACGTATAATGCACCGAAATGACAAATTTACAGGAAATGAAAAGGCAGAAACACAAATCTTTCGTCTAAATCGCAAGAAATCTTCAGCCAACTGACTGCAAGTCAACAAGTTAATGTTATGCGTAGCGACGAGAAGGGCGTTGCAGGAAGTGAGGAAAATGGCATTATTTCAGCCCTCTGGGAAGAGACGGAGAGAAATTGCACATGGCCACCGCCTGACCTGACCTCACTACCTTCTAACATGTACTTATAACTTACTTCATTTGGGCTTACTTACAGGTTATCTTTGTTCAGATGTTATCAGTTTTGTACAATCCATCATAATGATCCAATGATCTTTACGCGTCTCAGTCCAGGATGTGGTGGACAGATCAATGTGTTGTGATACATTCCAGGACACCGGGTGATCATGGTATTTTCCAGGTGGACAAACAATTTACTTGATCCACCACAATTTGTTCGAACATGATGCTTATATCGACCACTTCTTTTCTGTAAATGATGAACTGTTTGACTATGTAATATATCACACAGTAGGCAAGGTATGCAGTACACACTACCAATATCTTCTGTCGCAAGGCTGTTCTTAATGAGAAAGTTTCCATCATAGTTAAATACAAATTGAACGTCTAATCTGCTTTCTTTTTAGAATGTCTTCTGATGGCAATAGTTTACGATGGTTGGACAAGGAGAGTGCTTCTATGTTCTAGTTCACTGTTAGATTTTGACATGAAAAAAAGGCTCTCTTGGTTTTGGTACTACAGACGTCCCTAAATTCATCTGGTTAATAATAATTTTGTAGCAGTAGATGTTATCCTGTCATGATGATCATCAATATACTTTAGGACACAAATCGTGGGGGCCATAAGGTACATGCTAGATGATAACTCATCTTTCACACTGACACGTCGGAGAAAGTGATGAATATTGCTCTCATCATTAGATGGGTCTCGTGTAGACTTGAAATATGACTCACTGTCTTGTCTCGTAAGGTAACCATGTCTCGAGAAGGGAGAGAATTTCCTTTTTCCTTGCCCCCTTTTTTGAATTTGGTACTAGGAACTAAGTTGTTCCTTTTATAAAATAAAAATGAAAACAGAGTCTTCATCTCCAGCCCACGAACAGCTGATGCCGTCAACGTATCTAAACTAATGAAGGTCAGAGGTGTGTATGTTGTCATAAACCTCACAAACAAGAAACCTGATAATCTGTCAATAGTACAGACGTAAACAATAAAGTACCAACACTGGAATGTTGTCTGATGGTTAACTGATGAAGACAAATGTAGCTAAATGGAATAATAAGTTGCATTTGGACGATAAGGATATTATCATAAACTAATACGGAATGTTTGGTAAGCCATTATTAAAAGGGGAGAGAAAAACATACGAGCTATATCCATGAGTGGCCTAATATACCCCAGTTAAAGCTTAGCTGGGTATAACAACGCCAGCATAAAGAATCCTCGACAGAAATATATTACGACAGTCGAAAAGCATATAATATCAGTTCTCTTCCCAGTGCCAGTGTCACATCATGTGAAAGATCAGCTCTTCATACGTGGCCACGACACAGTACCTGAGCCAATGACGAAGAAAACTTACCGCCAATTTCAGTTTCCGTTTCCTCCGCCGACACAGTATTCACCGGTTGTAATAAGATCACAATGTATTTCCCCATTTATGCTTTCCTATAAAATTTCCATGCCAGTATATCCTCTCGATACGACAGCGTGTATCTTGACAGCTATATTCTTGCCGGCTGAGGCGCCGGAGGGGGATAGTGTGTGGGTCTCAAGGTGCTTTCTGCTCTATTCCTATCTACCTTTGTAGTTTAGAAATATAGGATTCTATGACTTGTCCTTCGGCAGACAATCTCGTCATACATCACCAGGTCTTTTAGGTCTCTTGTCTTTCCTACGTATTCCCAAAGTACTCCATCACCAGCACCAGCGACACGTCCCTCCCACCTGCAGCACCTCCCTCACCCCTGCACCACGCAACCCTCACCGCCAACAAAGTGCGAGTGAGAGAGAGAGAGAGAGAGAGAGAGAGAGAGAGAGAGAGAGAGAGAGAGAGAGAGAGAGAGAGAGAGAGAGAGAGAGAGAGAGGTCTTCGTCTGGTTGCAGGGATTGTTGCGTGCGAGTCATTATCCTGCCTCATATTGACCCTCGCCCACTCACACTTGAGCGTTCGTACCTCCTCTTCCACTGGAAGTTACCCAACAACACTCCCTTCTTCCCACGCTGACCCTTCATAGTACCTCCTCCTACAGTTCCTCCTCCCACGCTAGTCTCCCACAGTCCGTTCTCCCACGCTGATCTCTCACAATCCCTCCCTCGACGCTAGCCTTCTACAATCCCTCCTCCCACGCTAGCCTCCCACAATCCCTCCCTCCACGCTAGCCTCCCACAATCCCTCCTCCCACGCAAGCCTCCCACAATCCCTCCTCCCACGCAAGCCTCCCACAATCCCTCCTCCCACGCAAGCCTCCCACAATCCCTCCCTCGACGCTAGCCTCCCACAATCCCTCCTCCCATGCAAGCCTCCCACAATCCCTCCTCCCACGCAAGCCTCCCACAATCCCTCCTCCCACGCTAGCCTCCCACAATCCCTCCCCCACGCTAGCCTCCCACAATCCCTCCTCCCATACTAGCCTCCCACAAGCCCTCCTCCCACGCAAGCCTTCCACAATCCCTCCTCCCATGCTAGCCTCCCACAATCCCTCCTCCCACGCTAGCCTCCCACAATCACTCCTCCCACGCTAGCCTCCCACAATCCCTCCTCCCATACTAGCCTCCCACAAGCCCTCCTCCCACAATCCCTCCTCCCACAATCCCTCCCCCACGCTAGCCTCCCACAATCCCTCCTCCCATACTAGCCTCCCACAAGCCCTCCTCCCACGCAAGCCTTCCACAATCCCTCCTCCCATGCTAGCCTCCCACAATCCCTCCTCCCATGCTAGCCTCCCACAATCCCTCCTCCCACGCTAGCCTCCCACAATCCCTCCTCCCACGCTAGCCTCCCACAAGCCCTCCTCCCACGCAAGCCTCCCACAATCCCTCCCTCCACGCTAGCCACTCAAAAGTCTTCCACGAGGAATTCACACAAGAAAATAAGAATGAGTCGTGGTTGGTCCCTGAGCAGGATTCACATGGGAGAGAGTAAAGAAAAAAATAAGTCGTGGTGGGTCCCTGATATGGGATTCACATGGGAGAAGGTCGTGGTTGGTCCTCGAGGTCAGGGTCACGTGGGAGAAGGTCACAGTAGGTCCCTGACGCAGGACTCACGTTGGGTAAAGTCCTCAGTGGTCGCTAACGGTGGGTCTACACGGGACAGGGTTATGGCTGGTCCCTTCTGAAACCAGACAATACACTACAAGATTCATGGATGGAGTCTGCCTTATTAGCTGTACACAGTAATGTAGGTGGTGAGGGGGTACTGTAGGTGGTGAGGGATACTGTAGGTGGTGAGGGATACTGTAGGTGGTGAGGGGTACTGTAGGTGGTGAGGAGGTACTGTAGGTGGTGAGGGGTAATGTAGCTGGTGAGGGGGTACTGTAGGTGGTGAGGGGGTACTGTAGGTGGTGAGGGATACTGTAGGTGGTGAGGGATACTGTAGGTGGTGAGGGGTACTGTAGGTGGTGAGGAGGTACTGTAGGTGGTGAGGGGTAATGTAGCTGGTGAGGGGGTACTGTAGGTGGTGAGGGGGTACTGTAGGTGGTGAGGAGGTACTGTAGGTGGTGAGGGGGTACTGTAGGTGGTGAGGGATACTGTAGGTGGTGAGGGATACTGTAGGTGGTGAGGGGTACTGTAGGTGGTGAGGAGGTACTGTAGGTGGTGAGGGGTAATGTAGCTGGTGAGGGGGTACTGTAGGTGGTGAGGGGGTACTGTAGGTGGTGAGGAGGTACTGTAGGTGGTGAGGGGGTACTGTAGGTGGTGAGGAGGTACTGTAGGTGGTGAGGGGGTACTGTAGGTGGTGAGGGGTACTGTAGGTGGTGAGGGGTAATGTAGCTGGTGAGGGGGTACTGTAGGTGGTGAGGGGGTACTGTAGGTGGTGAGGGGGTACTGTAGGTGGTGAGGGGGTACTGTAGGTGGTGAGGGGGTACTGTAGGTGGTGAGGGGTACTGTAGGTGGTGAGGGGGTACTGTAGGTGGTGAGGAGGTACTGTAGGTGGTGAGGGGTAATGTAGCTGGTGAGGGGGTACTGTAGGTGGTGAGGGGGTACTGTAGGTGGTGAGGAGGTACTGTAGGTGGTGAGGGGGTACTGTAGGTGGTGAGGGATACTGTAGGTGGTGAGGGATACTGTAGGTGGTGAGGGGTACTGTAGGTGGTGAGGAGGTACTGTAGGTGGTGAGGGGTAATGTAGCTGGTGAGGGGGTACTGTAGGTGGTGAGGGGGTACTGTAGGTGGTGAGGAGGTACTGTAGGTGGTGAGGGGGTACTGTAGGTGGTGAGGGAGGGATGGTGATGATGACACACCCATACAATCCAACAAATACGTATGATGACTGATGATGATCAGTGATGACTACGATCGCCTGCATCGCTGACGTGGTGAGGGAGGCGGAGACGTTGTGAGGGGATCAGCGTACTCCACAGGATGATACGACACCAACCAGGGGTTTGACGTCCATCATCACGTCGAGCGTGCTATGATGGTGCAGTAATACTGGCGCTGCTTAAGGCACACACTCTCCCTGTGAGAGACGCTCCCTCTCCCTGTGCCAGACGCACTTAGGATGAAGAGCAATAATGGCCTAAATTACGCAAGATAACACGTAGTTGCGTATGAGAAAGTAAAGATAAGGCGGAGTTCCATAATCAAAGACATGCTGAGTAAAACGAAGGATCAAAACCTACTCCTTTAAGCGCCTTAGTCATTCAATATTTAGAATAACTTCTATTCGATTCTGGTCACCAGACTTTACCCACGACGAAAAAAAAAAAAATCCAGAAAAAAAAATACAAGGAAAAAGCAGTAAAACTAATTCCATTCCGCGGAAATAATTCCCATGAAAAAGAAAGACTCGGTGGATCGAAGATTATATCCTTTAAAAATGTGCAGGCCCCTGAGGAGACCTTATAACTTTCAAAATATCCTAATAATTTCAAGTGTTTATGAGCGCCTTTTTCAAGGCCGAACTTTAAGATCAAGAAGCGCCAGATTTTGGGTGTAGGTATTCCAGATTCTGGGCAAGATCTCAAGCCATACCATACTGGACTTGAGGGTGGTTTTAAAGCCACCAAATGCATTCTTAACTTATGTATTACACTTCCCTCACTGCACAGAGTCAAAACAAGCGAGCTAACACAGGCTCAGGTTTTAATGAAAGTACCTCAGGATCAAAGGCAGGATCCACAGGTACAAGAGTCTGGTCTTAAAAGGCCAGTAAAGGCCACCTTTTGGCCAGTAAAGGCCACCTTTTAGTAGTTAGAATTACAACAGGCTTATGGTACTCATTCAACAAAGGTAACTAGAAACCCAACAAAGGCTACTTTCATATGACTTTTATAAAAGCCATTTTGTTTCCTCTCTCTCTCTCGAGCATCACCAGGTAACTCAGCTACTATTTGATCATTTCAGCGGGAGGAAACCTAAGCATAATTTCTCGTCATTGGACACAAGATACTGCAACCAGATGCTGTAGTTTGAAGTTAAAGATATATATATATATATATATATATATATATATATATATATATATAGAGAGAGAGAGAGAGAGAGAGAGAGAGAGAGAGAGAGAGAGAGAGAGAGAGAATGTTAAGCAGAGAAAGAGAGAGAGAGATAGAGAGGAGAATGTTAAGCAGAGAAAGAGATAGATAGATAGATAGATAGATAGATAGATAGATAGATAGAGAGAGAGAGAGAGAGAATGTTAAGCAGAGAAAGAGAGAGAGAGATAGAGAGGAGAATGTTAAGCAGAGAAAGAGAGAGAGAGATAGATAGATAGATAGATAGATAGATAGAGAGAGAGAGAGAGAGAGAGAGAGAGAGAGAGAGAGAGAGAGAGAGAGAATGTTACGCAGATGTGGGCAAGATATTGTTTTTTTTTTTTTCCTTTTTTGGCCGAGTTATGGAAGACTGTGGTAAACTACCACTATGTGCTGTGAATGCCAAGACCATCAAAACATATAAATCACAGCGACACAAATACTTTGATATCGACATTAATCATCAGTGAAATAAGCTTATTCCAAAGGCAATAAATGACTCGCGTATTTCAACATCTTTTCTCTCTTCACGTTTATAGGTTTAAAATGCTTAACTCGCACAAATTCCAGTGGCCAAAATTAAACAGAACGTGTTCCACATTTATTCTCTCTTTATCATTTATATTTTCTATCATGTCACCTGTAAATCCTTTCATATAACCAGTCCACACTAATGTGTTCCACACTGAATGGTGTCTCTTACTAGGTGGTTCTAGAGTGGCTGTGTGAGTAATAACAGAGAGGACGCTAATGTCTTGTACTGGTCTTTTTTTTCATCTATATGGAGTAGAGATTTGCGATGCTAATTACGTCCTCGAGCAAATCACCTCCTTTACAGACCTTCAGATTCTCCTGTCATCTGTCTTTCCTAAGCGCATCTCACCCCTTGAGAGCCTTAGTCTCGGCCCACGTCAAGAGATGCACTCTTTCTCTGAGAGACACGCCATCTCTCCGCAACGGATGCCTCCCCCTTTTTTTTCCCCTAAGAGAGAATCCCAGTCTCTCTCTCTCTCTCTCTCTCTCTCTCTCTCTCTCTCTCTCTCTCTCTCTCTCTCTCGATCTCCGGAGAGGCGTCTGTAGTACTAAGTGGCTTGCTGGCGTGTGTGTGTGTGTGTGTTGTCGTAGTCCCACATTATTAACATCGTAATGATCGAGAGATTTTACATCAATGGCCAAGATGCACCACCTCAGACGCTGAGGGAACTACAGAGAGAGATGTTACATCAACCCAGCTGCTGAGAGCGCCAGTGACAGGGTAGACTGAAAGACGAGATGCACAACCCCCAGGTGCTGAGAAAACTGCAGAGAGACGAGATGCACAACCCCCAGGTGCTGAGAAAACTGCAGAGAGACGAGATGCACAACCCCCAGGTGCTGAGAAAACTGCTGAGAGACGAGATGCACAACCCCCAGGTGCTGAGAAAACTGCTGAGAGACGAGATGCACAACCCCCAGGTGCTAAGTAAACTGCAGAGAGACGAGATGCACAACCCCCAGGTGCTGAGAAAACTGCTGAGAGACGAGATGCACAAACCCCAGGTGCTGAGAAAACTGCTGAGAGACGAGATGCACAACCCCCAGGTGCTGAGAAAACTGCTGAGAGACGAGATTCCCCACTGAGAAAATTACCGAGTGATGAGGAACGCCACCTTAGCCTCTGAGAAAACTAATAAGAGGCGAGAGACATTACCTAAACCGCTGAGAGGTCAGATACACCGCTCCAGCAACTGAGAGAGCCACTGAGAGGCGAGATACGCCGCTCCAGACGCTGAGAGAACTGATGAGGAGCGAGATACACCGCTCCAGCTACTGAGATAACTGCTTAAAGATGAGCCACACCACCCCAGTCTCTGAGAGAACTGCTGCGAGGTGGGATACACCACGCCAACTGCTGAGAGGCGAGGTACATGGCCCCAGCCGCTGAGATAACAGCTGAAAGGCGAGACACATCGCTCCGGCCGCTGAGAGAGAGAGAGAGAGAGAGAGAGAGAGAGAGAGAGAGAGAGAGAGAGAGAGAGAGAGAGGAGACACGAGCTCTGAGGTCATTCGCGTGTTACGCTCGTGTAGTTAACTCATTCTCTACGCGATGGTTTATCCCCGGCGATTTAGTAACCATTAACTGGATTAGCTACGGGAAATAGGGCAGTTGTTTGCAACTACCTTATTCGTAATGACCTAGTTGTGCAGTAGGGGGAGGTCTACATTCGTGGGGGCACCCATGTGTGTGTGTGTGTGTGTGTGTCATTACCATATGTGTTTGTTTCGGGGAGGGAGTTATGCACTCCTACTGCCCCATCTCGTAACCTTGTGTAAGCACTGTGTGTTTACTTTTTATGGGCACAAACTCACACGCAGGCCTAATCTAAGCCAGGCAACCCATTTATCGACCAGCTTCCAAAGAGAGGATGAACAACTGGGTTGGTCGTGGACCGATGGCCGTGTCCAGGACGTGTGTGTGTGTGTGAAGTGTGGTGTGTGGAAGTGTGGTGTGTGTGTGTGTGTGCGCGTGTTTATTATTTGTGCGATACGGGGAGAAAGCTTAACGCTCATGCTGTTCCATCTCTAAACTTCGTATTCATATACTATGTGTAATGTCTACACACACACACACACACACACACACACGCGCACGCGCGCGCACACAGTAATGTTCCTATCCCATCCCCCTCCAAAAATATGTGATGATCCAGAACAAATACACACACTACAAAGGAATACAATGGATATCAAATAGCAATATAGCAGTGGGGGGATATCAGAAACTCACTGATTGACGTGGGAAAAGGCACAAACTTCAAAGAGAATAACCTGAACATTGTAAATGCGACTAATGAACCTCAGGTAATGTAAACCTAGGACTTGAAGGGAAGTCTCTATCAAGTCTATTCTTACATTTATCTATTGTACTTTTAATCCCTCTAATTAGCAAACGCTACGTATAGTAAACAATCCTCGAGAGGGAAAAAAGGCCTTCGCCTTTCTCGAGGTGAAAAGTTTGCCCACTCGTTAGGGTCCGCTATTGTAAGTGAAATAACAGTCCAGGAACAGTGACGGACGGATCAGGAACAGTGACGGACGGTACACGAAGCAGTGACACAGTCACTGCAAAGAGATGGTTAATCATCGACAATGAGGGATTCTAACTATGGTGACACAGACTTGGGTCATTAGTATTCTCTTGGTGACAAGGAGTCATGGAGACGCAAGTTGTGCAGCATACCATGTCAGCGGGCACACGAGCATGGAGGGGACTGATACACTATCATTGCTAGATATTATCTTACTATCATGCATACTGAGGACATCATGTAGGATACGCCACCAACTGGAGAAAGAGGTCACGTAATGCTCGAAGTTTATGTAAAAATGATGATGGTTAAAGGAGCACAGGTGACACAAGACCTAAAGAGGAGATACAAACTACAGAAACCTCAAAAAGCCAGGAACTGGTGTTTTGTGGGGAGAGAGATTTTGTGAAGTTTATAGTGAACGAGTAGAAACACGTGAACCCCAAACCTCAAAGACAGGGAGGAATGGTAAAGAAGAGGAAAGAATGATTTAATTAAAGGTATCAGGAAACAATGGTATAGACGGACGGTGTTCTAGCCATCCACCATTTGCTAAGTGTAAGAGAGCATGGGAGGAGTATAACAGGATAATAAAGGAGGAACAATGAGACTTTGAAAAGAATATAATGGACAAAGCAGGAGAAAGTCTGAAACTTTACCATGAATACAACGGGGAACAACTGTCAATTAAAGAGCAGCTTATTAGGCTTCAGGATTAACTGGGTAGAATGGTGAAGGAGAAGTAAGGATATCTGAGGAACTGAAGAACCAGTTCAAAAATTTTTTACCATTGGAAAAGACACTACAGCCCCAACACCAAGGAGATGGGATGGGGAGAGGAGGAAGGTTTTAGAAAACATTAAGATATCTAGAAAAGACATTAACACAATACTTTAAGACCTTGACCCATACAAGGCTAATGGTCCTGTTGAATTTCACCATATGTACTACAGATGTGTTCAGACACGCTAGATAAACCTCTTGAAATACTGTCTAAGACTTCGCAGGGGAGACGAGAGTGCCAAGGGAATGGAAAAGGGCGAACATCATACATATGAAGAAGAAAGGAGGCCGGAAAGAGACGCTGAACAACAGACGGGTCTCACTTACGAGCAGGGTACGAGAAAAGACAATTACAAAGCAGGGGAGACATTCCCTTCGTGAGAAACATCACGGTTTCTGGGAAAGGAGGTCATATGTAACAAACCTGTGAGTTCTACAAGAGCGATCTGCGACAAAGAAAAGCTGCCTCTGACAAAAGGGAGGATGGAAGCTTTGTATCTGGACTGCCAACTAGTATTTGACACTATACCTCATGGGTATAGTGAAAGGCAGGAATAAGGAAGACACTTCTTCCACGGATAGAATATGATCTCCTTGGAAGAGAACAGAGAACGCATGTCAGAGGAGGAGTCTTTTCCAAATGGGTCGGGGTCACCAGCGGAATCCCACAAGGTTCTGTTTTGAGATCATTACTTGCTTGAAGGTATGGACTCTTGCTTGAATATGTTTGCTGATGATGCAAAGGTCATGAAAGAAGTGAAACGCGTGGAAGATTGCATCAGCTTACAAGGGGACCTAAACAGACTCCAATGTTGGTATGATATATAGTTGATGAAATTCAGCCGGAGCAAATGTAATGTGGATGGGGCAAAGTGAAAGAAGACTTCAATATGGACTATATCTAGCAGGATGCAAGCTTTAAGGTTTTGTGTGTGAGAAGGACTTCGAAATCGACATCGTCTCTAACCTGTCGCCAGAGTCCAATATCAGGAGACCCGCTGGCTGTCAGGAGTGTCGTCTGCATCATCGCCCCTGCGCATTACTAAGTTCCTTTGATTCAAAACATCTCTTGTTAAACCACTCTTTCCTCTTCCTTGCCATTCCCTCTGTATTTAAAGCTTGAGGTACCCTTGTCTCTACCCAACCATTGTTGATTTCACAGAATCTCACAAATCCTGGCTCCTGAACTCCATTTTCTAGTCTAAGTTAGCACAGAAATTGTTGAGGTTTGTGCAGTTTCTATGATCAAATCTGTTATCTATATCTTGCCTCAACTCTTCTCTTTTTATGTCCTCATTTACCACATGTAAGACTTGTGCATTACATGATCACTTCTTCCAGTTAGCGTATCGCAAATATTATACTCACTATCCCTGGTAGTACGCAAGACGATAAGATCGAGTAAGGATGGTGTATCACTCCCTATCATCCTTGTGTTCGCCCTGACATAATGGTACGGTAAACTTTCCTTTCTACACTAAACATTTGTATCCTCCTGACTCTCTGTCACGTCTCTTTAGAACTGAGCTATCCATTATCAGTAGTTTATCACCTCTAAGAAGCGAGTATTTCACTGCTTCTTCTCCCATACTTATTATACATTTGTCCTGAATCGTTGTAGTTCTTTGGAGGACTGTATAATATCAACATCAATATCCACTTCTTCCGCAGAGTTGTTCTTTCCATTATGCAATGTCCAAGTAGGCCAGAAAGCCAATCCTCCACCTTCTTTGCTTTCTCTATCTTTCGTCACCATCATGTACCACTCCTGGGCAGAACAGTCGAGATCTTATCTCTTTGGTAAGCTTTGTGTTCACGATTCCGACAACATCATGTGCACACTTCCTCATACCATCCTTCAGTTCAGTCTGACGTTACCATCTCCAAACACTCCTTCCCCTCTCTATAGTCCTAGCGGGGCTGCTCCGCCCTCTTGCTTCGTGTGGTTTCCAGTTTTTTGTCATCTGTACTCTGAGCTTTTCTTCCTCTCCTCCTTTGATATATCTTATCTGATGATTATCCCACTGAATTCCACCATGTCATTAAGATTCTTGGCCTTCCTAAGTTCTCCCTGGTAGGATGACTGAAAGTCAAACGTAACCATAACTGGCCGACCCGCGCGTCCTGCTAATAACCTCCAATTCTTCCTTTTTTCATCACGGAAATCGCATCTAACAAACCCAGAGCCTCCAGCAACCTAGCAATACGTATTTCCACTTTCAATCTCCACACTTCCTATTCTGGCGTATGATCTTATAAGCTAAATATGATTAGTGATTTACGGCGATCAACCTCCTGCTTTACAGATCTTCCTCATCTTTGTGCCACCTTCTTTCCAGTTAGCTTAATCAGTGTAGAAGTGCCAACCTCTGCGTTTCTGACTCTATCATCTTTCTTGAAGCTGGCGAACACTGCTGCTGTATGCTCTGTACTCCATCAGCTAACATATAAGCATCCTTGATTACTTTCATCTGTAACGGTGCCTCTTCCTCTCAACCACTGCAGTAAATCTTGTGTGTCCCTCTGTTTGTATGACCCCGGATCTATGGTCTCTACATCACCCTTCATGTTCGGCCTCTGTTGATCTCCTGCCGAGATTGCTTCTTCTAACCTTCCCTGCCCACTTCTGTCAATAGTGTGTGTGCGTGTGTGTGTAGTCCTTCCCTGAGTAACAGAACAGCTGCCGATATTGCACCAACGCCTCCTCGCCCAGTATTGTCAATAGATTCGGTGTGCGTTTTAGTCGTCTCCTCCAATAGACCAGCTTCCAGTACAACAAGGAAAAGAACCATCGGCCTTTCTATGCGTTTTCCTCGTATACTGAACCTCCTCAGTCCCCCCTCACTCACCTGAATTTTGTTCATCCTCAGGAAACTATGTCTCTTACATTTCTTAATTCCTCTCCGATCCCTTGTCACCCTTCGTGATGCTTGAAATGTTTCTCCACTTTCTTTCGCTCCAGCTCTAGTTGTGCTGCCCTCTAGTCTTGCTCCTTCATAATTTCTGATAACATCTCCAAATTCTTGTTCTCTGGTGTTTTCATCTCTAGAACCTCTTTTTTGAGATCGGGTTATGACTGACTTGTCTTGGTACAGTCCTGTGAGGCCACGTCAACCTTTTCTTGGCTGGAGGTCTTCAATCTTCCCCAGAAATAATACTGGGAACAGCAACGAAGCTTATGACAACAAAACAGACTCAAATATGAGGACAATTTAGATCTATTACTGAAAGAGGATTTCGCCTTTTTGGCTACACCAAAATAAGATTTCCCTTTGGCATGTTAGAGCTACATCTTTAATACAGCAACGTGGCTACACTAGTGTATGTGTTTGTTTGTGTGTGTGTGTGTGTGTGTGTGTGTGTGTGTGTGTGTGTGTGTGTGTGTGTGTGTGTGTGTGTGTGTGTGTGTGTTTTAAAGCCAAGAAAGACGACAAATAAGAGAGTTGAAGTCGCAGAGAAGAGGTGTGACCTGATAAGAAAACTGTGGAGAGAGAGAGAGAGAGAGAGAGAGAGAGAGAGAGAGAGAGAGAGAGAGAGAGAGAGAGAGAGAGAGAGAGAGTATGAGAAAGTGAGGGGGTTAAGAGTTATTGAGACACCTGGGGGAGGCCCCAAACGGATCGAAGAAACGTGTGAAGTTTACAGTGAAGACCTCATTCGTGTGTGAGTATACGATACACTGCATTAATACATATAGCTCAAGCTATACGCTATTCTGAATTTCCAGTCATCACTATAGATAATGACATCATGTTAATTAATGAAGAACTTTCAGTATATTTGGACATGGTAGCGATGCGTGAAAACGGTGAGGCCGTCATTTCTTACTGGGGACGAATCATCAGCGTGTGGGATTATGGAAAGCCGCCCAGGGATTGCCCATATGTCAGGTGTTTCCGTGAGGACCATCAAGACACGGCTTCACCAGCGGCAGGAGGAGGGTCCTCTTACAGCTAAGTTTCGAAGTGGAAGACCACGAGTCACCTCGTCGATGGTCTATTGAACATCACACGCGAGCAACTAAAGGTGTGAGTAGGTAGCTCTGGTCACTCAGGATCTGCAACTCCCTCGCCTTCAACATGCCACAAGACGGCACATCCATGGGAAGGGCGGCTACTGCCTACACGACGGCAAAGGAAGACCAGCTGACTCGAACACAGAACCATCCAGTGTCTTGCAGCAGACCCATGTGTCCGGACGACCATTATACATCACATTAGTCAGGAACCGACGGTGCTGAAGACCAAGTCAACACGATGCTACTAAACACATCCAAGAGCAAGCCAGGAGGGGTAGGGTGAAGGTGAATTTCTAAGGGCTGGATACGGGCGTTTGGACCTAGAGAGATAACGATAATAGACGGAAAGTTCACAAGTCAAGAGCACATGAATGTTTCTGAGAAGGTATATTCTGTCGTCAGTGCGAGCCACTGGCATTACCTCGACCACACACTACTCCACTTTTGCAAGGCAAAAGTTCTACCCATACGAGCGATGTGATCAGGAACTGCTTCACTCAACATCCGTAAGTGGAAGTCCTCGACTGTACTAAGGGATTGTGATATGAACCCGACTGAAGAATAATGGGCCATCATTTGCCTCGAGTGGGATGTGGGTGATGGACTCAGTTGCGACGCCAATGAACGAAAGGTGTGGGCATGAGAGAGGCGGCGTGCGTCCGAACGTCTGCCTCGACACAGTGGAATCCCAACCCAGGAGTGAGTATGTTGCTGTTGCTCAGGGAGGCTGCGTCCTGTTTTTTTCAAGTCACGTTCCGTAATCACGTCATTACCACAAAACTGTGATTACGGGTTTCATGTGGTAATATGACCTTAATAAAGACGTCAGTAACTTTTATATATAAATGACATATATCTACGCTCAACTACTGAACATGACTCTTGTTTCATAAACACGACAGAATGCATGAAACAATATCCATTTCAAATCTAGTGGGGAAACCCATTCATATGTAATCCATTATCGATGCTTATTCTGCATCGTTTATATGTTACTGTATTAAGTTATTTAATAAACGCATGTAGCAATATATACAATACTATGATTCCGTTTTCTAACTCTCTGTTCACCCTGCATTATGCATAATGTTGAAAACATAACCCTCATTGGATAGTAAATCATCAATGCTTTTGTGGCACCCGATTTTTGACAACTTCCCATTTGTCATCCACGAAATTCACTCTCATGCAAATCTAAGATGTTTGTTACACGTCCCCTAAAACGCACTTTTCCATTCGCTCTCTCTCTCTCTCTCTCTCTCTCTCTCTCTCTCTCTCTCTCTCTCTCCCCAGCGACATCTTGACCAGTATTTCAAGAGGTTTACCTATCTGCCTACATCTTGAGTACATAATGTGAATTTCATCAGGACCATGAGCCTTGTATGGGTCAAGATCTTTAAGTATTGTAAAAATCTTTTCTAAATATCTGAATATTTTCTGAAACCACCACCTCATTCCACCTCCCTCGCGTTTGGGCTATAGTGTCTTCCACAGTGAAGAAAGACCTTTGACCTTGTTCATTCAGTTCCCCACCTATCATACGTTATCCTCAGCTATTCTTCCTTCTTAATCACTTTGCCTGAATAGTTGCTCTGTAACTGGCAACTGACTCGTGATGAATTTATGGAAAAGATTCGCATTTTCTCCTGCCTCGTCCACAATATTCTTTTCATGTTCCTCCTTTCTTATCCTGTTATACTAGTTCCTCGCTCTCTTGTACCATGCCAGAGCTGCTTGCTTAGAATTCCATATATATATATATATATATATATATATATATATATATATATATATATATATATATATATATATATATATATATATTTTTTTTTTTTTTTTTTTTTTTTTTATACTTTGTCGCTGTCTCCCGCGTTTGCGAGGTAGCGCAAGGAAACAGACGAAAGAAATGGCCCAACCCCCCCCCCCCCATACACATGTACATACACACGTCCAGACACGCAAATATACATACCTACACAGCTTTCCATGGTTTACCCCAGACGCTTCACATGCCTTGCTTCAATCCACTGACAGCACGTCAACCCCTGTATACCACATGACTCCAATTCACTCTATTTCTTGCCCTCCTTTCACCCTCCTGCATGTTCAGGCCCCGATCACACAAAATCTTTTTCACTCCATCTTTCCACCTCCAATTTGGTCTCCCTCTTCTCCTCGTTCCCTCCACCTCCGACACATATATCCTCTTGGTCAATCTCTCCTCACTCATTCTCTCCATGTGCCCAAACCATTTCAAAACACCCTCTTCTGCTCTCTCGACCACGCTCTTTTTATTTCCACACATCTCTCTTACCCTTACGTTACTTACTCGATCAAACCACCTCACACCACACATTGTCCTCAAACATCTCATTTCCAGCACATCCATCCTCCTGCGCACATCTCTATCCATAGCCCATGCCCCGCAACCATACAGCATTGTTGGAACCACTATTCCCTCAAACATACCCACCTTTGCTTTCCGAGATAATGTTCTCGACTTCCACACATTTTTCAAGGCTCCCAAAATTTTCGCCCCCTCCCCCACCCTATGATCCACTTCCGCTTCCATGGTTCCATCCGCTGACAGATCCACTCCCAGATATCTAAAACACTTCACTTCCTCCAGTTTTTCTCCATTCAAACTCACCTCCCAATTGACTTGACCCTCACCCCTACTGTACCTAATAACCTTGCTCTTATTCATATATATATATATATATATATTATATATATATATTTGTTACTATACATCTCGAAGTTCCTTTCCTTTTTTTACATCTTCTATCCAACCATTCTTTTCCTTTTTCTCGCTTCAGTTCTCTATATTTGAGGATCGAGGTTCACACGTTTCTACTCATTCAATACAAAGTTCACAAAAAACCTCACCACAAAAAACGGGTTCCTAGCTCCTAAACACCATTTTGCAATCTATATTACCAAGGCTATCGTTAAAGTTTGTGCAGCTTTCGCGATGACAGCTCCTCTTTAAAAGTCTTGTCTCACCTTTGTGACTTTAACATTTTCATTTTCCACATAGATAAACTTGAGCATCAAATGATCCCTTTTTTCCAATTGAATGTATCATGTTTAATAATATCCTCACTATCCATGCCAGTGCGTGTGAAGATCAGGTCAAACAATGATAGTGTATCAGTCCCCCTCCTTATCCTAGTATGCTTACTAACATGCTGGTACTGGAAACCTTCCTGTATACTCCAACAACTTGTCTTCACGCATCCCTGTCATACACACCTCCAACATCAGACACACTTACCCTTATACGGTCCTTGAATCCCTACTGTTTCCCATGAACACCTGACGCACCATGATCTGTTTATTTTACTTTCAGTCTGACGTAGCCCTACCGTCTCCATAACCCTCCTGCCTTCTCTGTGGTTGTGGTTGTGGTTATTCCGTCCTCTTGTCCCGCTTGGAGTCTTCAGTTCTTTGTCTTCTGGCTGTATTCTTTGCTATTCTCCCTTAATCTACCACATCTGACGGATGCCCCACTGAACTTCACCTTGACCTGAAGTTTATTTGCTTGTCTAAGTACCTCCTGGCTAGACGACTCGTAAACGGAACTATAACTGGTTGTCATTTTGCTTGTAACGACCAATTCCCTTTCTTTTCATCGCCTGAATTACATAGGAGCATCTGGCAATTCTATAGTTCCCAGTAGCCTTTTGATAAGCATCTCTCTCTCTCTCTCTCTCTCTCTCTCTCTCTCTCTCTCTCTCTCTCTCTCTCTCTCTCTCTCTCTCGTGTATGATCTTCAAACCAGAAATAATTATTGATTTACGTCTATCAATCTCCTGTTGTACTAAATCTTTCTAATTTTGGCGCCACCCTCTCTTCAACGAGATCCCTCACTGTAAAACTGTCAACCTCAGCGTCCCATTCTCTATAATTTCCCTTTTTCTTAACAAGAGCTGGTCCTGTACACTCTACACTTCTCTGAGCCATAAACCTCCTCGACCATTTGATCTCTAACAATGCATATTAATCTTTCTACAACTACTTTCAATTCCCCCTGCCTACCCTATTAGTATGGCCCCTACTTTCTGTTCCACTGTATCATTCTTCAAGATGTCTCTTTCTCAGCTATCATAGTTGAACCTTCTTCCCCACTACTACCATCACATCCTCCAACTGATCAGCCACTTAGACATTTTGAATGGACACATCAGATCTATTCTTTCTACCAGCTTCGAGAGGAACAAGAAGATATGGGTTGAGGGTGGGCCAAAAGTCGTACCCATGATTCGAATCCATGTGGGTCCGACTCCTGGCGGGCGTGTGTTGACACAGTCAATAACGTTGACCACTCCAGCACGGAGACCTATGTGTATGTGTCCACCAATTTTACACTTGTGGGGCTCTATCTTCTCAATACTTTCTACTGCCACACGATCTTGTACACTTCCATATACTGTCCGCAATTACTGGACTCTCATTTGGTTCATTCCATGTACCCGCCACTCTTATACTATAAACATACCTCCTTACATTCTCTCTAACAAGCCTCCTCTTTACTGTGATGTCGTCTGATTGTTCTATCCCTGCATCGTTTGGAGAACTGTTCGCTGTTTGAGTCGTCAGTCTGGTTTAGAAACTCTATGATTGCGATCAAGTCACCCATTACCCTTCTCTCTTCCATGGTAGGCAAATCTAAGGCCTCGAGCCTTTTCCTGCAACTCGGTTGTCTTGATTCTTGTACCATCTTTGCTCCTCTCCTCTGGTCCTTCTCTATGTGCCTCTTTAGGTGCGGTGACCAAATATGAGATGCATACCGTAATTTGTTGGCTTTATGCATCAACGTGAATAGCTCACCGAATACAAGTACCTGAAACCTGCTCCAGTGTTTGCCAGCAGATATTTTGCCCCTTTACTATTTTCCTAAGGTCTCTGGCGACAGGTTATGGACGATGTCGCCTCCCATGCGTGTGTGTGTGTGTGTGTGTGTGTGTGTGTGTGTGTGTGTGTGTGTGTGTGTGTGTGTGTGCGCGTGCGTTATCATCTGTTTGTACGTACGGAGAGGGAGCCTTACACTCGTGGGGTCCCCGCCTCTTAGTTCTCCCTGTTTTATCATCGTTTAGTCTTTTGAATTTTCCTTTGGCAGTGGCCTTTACTCCCTGGTGCCTCAGCTTGCTCGTGGAGGCCACACCTCTCTTGCTGGAGGAATGCTTCCTCACGTCCCTCCTCTTGATGAACTCCCACTTGTGCCCTCTTGTTCCTGGGCTCTCCCCTCGAGGCTCAGCTGGACATACGGTACGGCGGAGGAAGTGTTCGTGTTGTGGAAGCTTTTCTCCAGCGACAGAGTTGTGGACCAGTGGAACAAGCTCAGCCAGGAGCGTGTCAGTGCCACTATCACTGGGGAATTAGAAGAAAAAAAAACCCACGTAACGGTAAAACACGACTCGAGGTGCAGAGTCGACCCACCCAGTGTGTTCTTCGTCTGTGTGTGTGTGTGTGTGTGTGTGTGTGTGTGTGTGTGTGTGTGTGTGTGAGGAGAGAGAGTAGGGAGGAAGGAAGGCATGAGGGAGGTGAAGGAGACAAGAGAGAGTGGGAGGGGGAGTGGCAGAGGGAGAGAGTGGAGAGGGAGGAAGAGGTAATCCGGCCCTAATTATTCCGGTTTAATGGGTGTGACGTCATTGTTCTGGTCCTAAGCTCGACAAATGGAGTCTCTCATTTTCTGTTTTATATTAGCCCACTCTCGCGTCTCAGGTCATATGTATTAGGTAACTTAAGTGATTTTTCTCCTCAGTTCACATCATTACCTCCCTCGCCTTGGTTATTGCGGAAGTTGTTTACGTTCGGTGATTACCGTCGTCATGCAGCGCAGGTCCGCGTTAATTGGCTGATCTGCATTAGGCTGTCGGCTCACTACAGCGACACAGGGGCCAAATTGGTTAATGACGTCATCAGTTGAGCACGACAATCTCATGCTCGTATAAAACGGACACGTCCTGCCATGGCTCAGGACTGTGTGTGTGTGTGTGTGTGTGTGTGTGTGTGTGTGTGTGTGTGTGTGTGACAAAGTGAAAACATTGTTATGGCACTGTACGGAGGCTTCTCCTTCCTGTTGTGCATCTCTAGAGCCTCCTTGTCCACGAACTCTGCATGGAATATAAACAGACAGAATCATTTCATTTCGTTTATCTAGTTCTCCTGAATCTTGACAGTCCAGCCATCACAGACCACAGCGACACCCAGGCTGCAGTACAGTCCAGCCATCACAGACCACAGCGACACCCAGGCTGCAATATAGTCCAGCCATCACAGACCACAGCGACACCCAGGCTGCAGTACAGTCCAGCCATCACAGACCACAATGGCACACAGGCTGTGGTACAGGTCAGTCACAGAGGTGCACAGGCTGTGGCACAAGTCGCCCACAGAGATGCACAGGCTATGGTACAGATCAGCCACAGAGATGCACAAACGGCAGCATAAGTGTCATGCCACGCCAGGCTGGCCGGCTCTGCCACAAACCACTACTGTTGTAATCACTTAATGGGCCTTAATCTGCCAGGCCACATACCACTCCCAGAGATATTAGCTCCTCCTCCTCACCGCCACAGCTGGCTAGGCGGCTCCATCCCCCGCCACAGCCAGCTATATTGCTTCATCATCCCCCACAATTGGTTATATTCCTCAGTCATCCACCATATCAAGCTATATAATTACATCATTCAACAAAGTTTAGATATAGCTATAGCATCATCCACTATAGCTGGCTATCGTCAACATATCACAGTTCACAGCTGGCTACATAGCCTCACAATCTACCAGAGGTGACTTAGTCACGTTTTGGTGGAGTGTTTACAATGGTGTCTCTTTTGCCATGGTGTGAACTGAGAGAAGAGTACGGGAACACCAGCAACGACAGATGCTTTATTGAATGAATACAGAATTGACGTAGCTGGAGCCGAGCTACGACAAGATTAAGCAAGAAAGTGATGTGAGGTAAGGTGAGATGCAGTTGGTAGGGACTTCAGTTAAGGTAATGTGAGAGGAGCTTTGTAGGGTACTTATGTTGCTGGTGTATGGAGATGTAGGTTGTAGTGAGGCATGGCTTCTACAGGAAAGTTGCTTGGATGACAAGTCTTGAGGACGTGTCTGCAGAAGAGATGTAGTCGAGGTCGTGAGTTGTGGATGCGGTGTCAATTTGTTGTTCTAGCTGCAGGTGGCGTGACGTGGGTCCCGTTGTATAGGCTGCCCCATGAGAAGAGCGTTGGTGATGTCTCATGGGGGGGTCGGGTCTCACCATACCAACGCCGTGCAATAGTGGGCCAGACACTAGGTACGTTGTGATAATTACGCTTGATGAAGAACACCTGGACGGTGATGAGGAGGATACTGCGCTTACATGGACGTCCAGTGCTGGCAGGCAGGGGAGCAGCGAGAGGTCCAGACAGGTCACGTACTACGACAGTTTGGGAGTAAAGTGCAGAAGGCTGCTGAGTTGACAAACTGGTTATAACATCCTGTAGTCCCGGGACGATGTTCCCGGATCTATGAAAGGCTAAGTGGGTAGGGGAGGTGGTAGCTGGACGGAGAGGGATGAGGATAGCGAGCAGGAATTGTGTGAGGGAGACTGGTCATGGCCGAGTATAGGATGAAAGACTAACAATTAGCTTTGCCTGAATGCATCCGACCATCTCTTTCAGTCACTCCGGGGTCACCACTTTAGCGGGGGCTTCTATGTTGTGTATGTTCTCTTGTAATGATGATGGTTCGAGAAGGCGGAGCCGAGGAACATTAGGGAGTTTTATTGGATACACGGAGAGAGGATGAGGCTCAAGGTGAGCTACCTAGAGTTAGGTCAGAGGGCGAGTGAGTTTAGCTAAGATGAAATGGAGATGGCAGCATTAGCGAGCCACTGATGCATGGAGATGCAAGGTGGCGCAGAGCGGGCGAGATAAAGGAGAAATGCATGACTGCCGGGTCTTGTGAAGCTTCTACAGAAGGGAAGAGGCGCTGCCAAAGTACTGAGTGGGTAGGGTGTTGCCAAGTGTGCTTTATACGCAAGGCGTGGCCACAGATCTCAGTTCACACTGCCACAAAAGACATATTGGTAATGTTCTACAAGTGCTCTACCGAAGAGGCCAGAGCCAGAGTAACTTGGATGCTGTTGCTGGAGGATGTCATCGGCAATGAGGTACCACAGTGCCCCTTGCTGGAGGGTAATGAACCAGGAGTCATATTGCGAACGTTTCCAGACATAGGGTACCTTGGTGTACGAGAACCAGGAACTGCTTGAATGACAAACTATCCTGATGCGAGAGCGTACGAGGCAAAATGGACCAACGACGCAGATGACATCAACTGTGTGAGCATGACCACAAAGCTCGTTACAGCGGGCCCTTGGAAGATCACAGATCATTGCTTACCGGAAGTAACATGCAAGTGGATCTCCATCGTGAAGGTCATTGGAGTCTACCTGTGAGGGTCTTTAGCCTATGTGCCTACATAAGTCACACGAGGTTATTGTTAGACGACAGCGGGACAAGTGTCGTGCAGGCCGTGATAGTAAACTCACCACAACATCAGACAGCTGTCAGGGAGATATGCAGGATGTGTTTATGTTTCTGTCCACAAAAAAAAAAATAAACTGGCTATATAGCACTCTCTAGCCATAGTTGGCTATTCATCATCACTTGTCACTGCTTGCTATACTGCCTCATCATTCATCAAAGCTGGCTATATAGCTTCATTATTCGTCACAGCTAACTATATAGCTCCACCATCCGCCTCTTTAATTGGTGAGACTATCTCTGTCGTCCCGTCTGCTTCATCCTAAGGAGATTATACAAAGTTTCTTTCTGAGCGATACCTCAGGCAAGGTACTTACCCCAAAAGGAGCTCAGGAACTGCCCCTGCTCAGCAAGAGCTCGGGAGAGGTTCCTCCCCTAGCACAGCTCAGATGAGGCTCCTCTCCAAGCAGGAGTTCAAGCAAGGTTCCTCCTCTAATAGAAGTTCAGGGTAAGTTCTTTACCCATCAGGGGCTACAGCAAGATTCCTTCCCAGTAGAAGCTCAAAACAGGCTTCTTCCCCGAGTTAAGGTAAGGTTCCTTCCCCATCAGGAGGTCAAGCAAGATTTTGCCTACATCAGGAGCTCAGGCAAGGCTCTTCTCCCAAAAGGAATTTAAGTTTCTCTGTAGAGGGAGCTCAGCTCCTCCAACAGGAGTTGAGGCAAGGTTCCTCCATCGTGAACTCAAGACATATTTCTTCCCCAGCAGGAACCCAGGTAAGGTTCCTCCCCCAGTAGGAGCTCAGGCGAGGTCCTTACCTCAGTAGATCAGGCAAGGTTCCAACCACAGCAGCAGCTGAGGCAAGAATCCTTCCAGAAGCAGTTCAAGCACGATTCCTCTCCCACCAAAAGCTCAGATATTGTTCCTCCTCCATCAGGAGCTTAGGCAAAGCTCCTTGCCTTCCAGGAGTTCAGGAAGGAGCTCATAAAAAGGTTCTTCCTCTAGCAGGAATTCAGGCAGGAGTTTGTTCATGGTTCTTTCAAAGTAGGAGCTCAGACAAACTGCCTCCATTAGCAGCTGTTCAAGTTAGGCTTCATCCCCTGTAACAGCTCAGCTACTAAGCCTTCTATCCCAGCGGGAGCTGAGTTAATTCTTTTCCCCGATCAGGAGCTCGGTTAAGGCTCCTCCTTAAGCATGATCTCTGGCTAAGTTCCTTTACCAGAAGTAGTTCAGGCAAAGTTCGTCTCCAAACAGGTAGTTCAGTTAAGATTTCTCCCCAGCAGGAGCTTAGTCAACGACCCTCCGACAGTAAGGCATCATCAAGAAAAAGGCTCATATCCATCTGAAACTCAGGCAAGGCTCTTCTCCCAGCAAAATATCAGATATCGGCGAGAGCTCAGTCCAGGGTCCTCCTCTGTCGGCAATTCAGTTAAGGTTCCTCTCTCTGGAGGAGCTCAAGCAACGTTCCTCCTCTGGCAAAAGCTCCAGAAAGGTTGTTCCCCTGCAAGAAGGCTCCTCTTCTAAACAGGAACTCTGACAAGGCTCTCTCTCTCGGCAGGAGCTCAAGAGAGGCTCTCTTGCCCCCCTGTCAGAAGCTTAAGTAAGGCTTCTCTTTCAGTAAAAACTTAGTCGAGGCTCCTCCTGTAGTAGTAGTCTACGAATGGTACTTCTCCCAAAAAAAGCAAAGATCCTCCTCCTCCTCCTCCTCCTCCACAGGAACCTAGGCAAGGATCCTCCTCAACCATAAAGAAGTCACTCTAGGCTCCTCCCCTAACATGAGCTCAGGGAAGGTAACCTTCCAGCAAGGGCCCTGTCAAATACCCTTCCTCAGCAGGAGCTCAGTGAAGGCTCCTACATCAGGAGGGGTAGTTTCCTAGGCAGGCTGTACGAGTCCAGGCCACACACTGCACCTCACACCCAGCCTGCGACTCGCCAGCTAATCCAGATGGAAGCGGTGAAGCCAGGCTGGGTAATCCACCCAAGCCAAGCCAGCCGCCCCGGCGCTCAGACCTTGTTAACCACCGGCTTTGGAAGCTTCGTCCGTCTGACTGGCGAGCAAGTCGAATTTTTCTGCTGGATCTATTGGATTTTCCAGAGGCACGTGAGATATCTTTTTTCTATCGAGGAGTATGGTAATGGATGCGAGAGAGAGAGAGAGAGAGAGAGAGAGAGAGAGAGAGAGAGAGAGAGAGAGAGAGAGAGAGAGAGAGAGAGAGAGCGAGCAAAAAAGAGACCCAAGAGATGGAGCAGTGTTGGTTAAGGATGGCTCGAGGTGGGGACAGCGTCTCAACACGCATCTCATCAGGGTATGTGGCAGCCTGGCCGACATCTATGGTATTGGCAGCTCTGAGGGTGGCTATTGAAATTCATGGTAAGAGCGGGCGAATTGTCCCAGGCCAATACTGTCGGGCTGGTGCAGTCGACCCGAGGTAGTTCTGGCGCGCTGAGGTCATTAGAGGTCAGAACACTGGTGAACGAAGATAGCAGGCCCCCCTCCACAAGACTCATAGCCCCCCCCTACACACACACACACACACACACACACAAACACACACACACACACGCGCACACACGGGGACAGGGAAGGAATACAATTGTATTTAGTGATCACAATAATTACAGTGTGTGTGAATGAATCAGTTGATTTGAAGACTAAAAACACCCTTCGAACTCACGAATAGGCTTCAAACATCAAACTGAACAACTTCCGTCACATCCTGATTCATTCAAGACCAGACAGGTATCTGCAATATGAAGCGAGAAGGTCAGGGACACAAGACGAACTCTCCAGCGATGCTCCCACAGACCGAGACATTCTCCGAGGTTGTATGCTTCGTTGTCAAGTTATCTCTGATCATTTCTTCCATCTGGATCAGTTTCATTAAAATATGTTGTTGTATGTTACAAGTGTCAGGAGCCTCCCATCCCCCTGTGCGCAGTACATCACGCTGCAGGAGGACATCAACAGCGGCAGGGAAACCTTAGCCCCAAGTCAAGCATCATGTAAAGGATCCAATTTAAGGACTGCTTACGGACGAAATGTCGGACGTGACGCATATCCACCACCTCGGGTCGCGCGGACCCTGCCGTAAACCACAGGAGCGGCCAGGCGGGCGGCGGCACAACGACACCAGAATGCAAATCTTATTTCAACTTGACTGTGATCTGCACGGGGGAGATGGACGGCAGGGCTCGGTGGATCTGACTGATGCCTCCCTGCCACGGAGAGAGAGAGAGAGAGAGAGAGAGAGAGAGAGAGAGAGAGAGAGAGAGAGAGAGAGAGAGAGAGAGAGAGAGAGAGAACCAGGCTGTTACTATTTCATCAATCAATCAATCACGCTCTCAAAAGCTGTAACATCTTTGACGGGTTTCGCTGGCCTTTGGTGCCTGGCCTGCATCTGGCCTCATCACTTGTTCATCAGCCTCAGAGATTCTCAAGTTAGAACAACTTGTGATGGCAGGTGACGTACTGGGGGCAGTTTGTTACCAGTGAGACCAGTTCATCATCACCACCACCGTACACACACACATCGCTCTGAACCAGAGCTTTTACATGTATTCATTTGGAGTGAAATAACATAAACTATAAACACAAGGATCAGATTCTGGTTCATCAAACTGTCTGACAAGGAGTCCACGTACGTCATGTGTAATGCACCGAAACCACAGCTCCCTTTCCACATCCAGGCCCCACAAAACTTTCCATGGTTTACCACAGACGCTTCACATGCCCTGGTTCAATCCATTGACAGCACGTCGACCCCGGTATACCACATCGTTCCAATTCACTATTCCTTGCACACCTTTCACCCTCCTGCAAGCTTAGTCCCCGATCGTTCAAAATCTTTTTAACTGCATTCTTCCACCTCCAATTTGGTCTCCCACTTCTCTCGTTCCCTTCACCTCTGACACATATATCCTCTTGGTCAATCTTTCCTCACTCATACCCTCCATGTGTCCAAACCATTTAAACACACCCTCTTCTGCTCTCTCAACCACACTCTTATTGTTACCAAACATCTCTCTTACCCTTTCATTACTTACTCGATCATACCACCTCACACCACATATTGTCCTCAAACATCTCATTTCCAACACATCCACCCTCCTCTGCACAGCTCTATCTATAACCCACGCTTCGCCATATAACATTGTTGCAACCACTTTTCCTTCAAACATACCTATTTTTGCTTTCCGAGATAATGTTCTCGTCTTCCACATATTTTTCAACGCTCCCAGAACCTTCGCCCCCTCCCGCACCCTGTGACTCACTTTTGCTTCCATGGTTCCATCCGCTGCCAGATCCACTCCCAGATATCTAAAACACTTCACCTCCTCCAGCTTTTCTCCATTCAAACTTACCTCCCAATTGAATTGTCTCTCAACCCTATTGTACCTAATAACCTTGCTCTTATTTGCATTTACTCTCAGCTTTCTTCTTTGTCACACTTTACCAAACTCAGTCACCAGCTTCTGCAGTTTCTCACGCGAATCAGCCACCAGCGCCGTATCATCAGCAAACAACAACTGACTCACTTCCCAAGCCCTCTCATCCACAACAGACTGCATACTTGCCCCTCTCTCCAAAACTCTTGCATTCACCTCCCTAACAACCCCATCCATAAACAAGTTAAACAACCATGGAGACATCACGCACCCCTGCCGCAAACCGACATTCCTGAGAACCAATCGCTTTCTTCTCTTCCTATATTTGTTTGCTATTTTCTGCTTTGTGAGGTAGCTCCAGGAACAACGACGAATGGCCTCATTTTCCTTCAACTACCCTTCAGCTGTCATGTATAGTCCACCAGAACCAGGGCTCTAACACCACAGCAAAGCCCACAAACCATTCCGGCGTTTCCCTTGAGCGCTTCATACGCCCTGGTTGAAGCCACTGACAGCGTCACCTCCTTATTACGACATCATTCCAATTTATTCTTTCCTGTGCACGCCTAACACCTTCCTGTATGATCAGACCCACATGATTCAACGGATCTTTCGCTCCATTCTTCCACTTCCAATTCAGTCTCCCCTTCTTTTCCCCTCCACGTCTGACACGTATACCCTAATATATTAGTCAACCTCTCGTTTCACATTTCCTCCGTTCATTCACACCATTTCAGCACACGCTTCTCAACTCTCTCAACCATACTATTCTTACCACTACGTTTCTCTCTTACATCTGTATTACTAACTCGATTAGACCTCATCATACCACATACTGTTTTAAAGCACTTTAAAACCAACACATCCCACATCTTCCGTACCTCTTTATTTAGGCCCAACGCCTCACATCCATGGAACTACTACATCAAACATACCTATCTTTGCCCTTGCAGATTGTGACTTTTCTTTCCACATTTCTAAATGTCCCCACGACCTTAGTGTCTACTCCAAGGTATTCATAATAGTCCATTTCCTTGAGGTTCTCTTCATTTAAACGCACACTCCAACAAACCTTTCTCTCTATCCTACCATACTTAATAGTCTTACTTTCATTCATACTAACCCGAGACTTTCTCTTCTCGCACATTCTCCCAAACTCACTCATCAGCTTCTGCACTTACTCACTCTTGTCTGCCAACCCCAAACCACGCAGCGAACCCACCCCTCTCTCCAAGGCCCTTGCACTTACTTCCCTTACCATCCTATCCATAAACATGCATCACACACAACTATCACAGACACCACCTTCCACCATTACCTGGAACCACTCACTTTCCTCTCTTCCTACTCGCACATGTACCTTACTTTAACAGTAAGGCATCACCACTTCTGGTAACTTTGCTCCCACACCATATACCCGTAACATCACCTGTAACGCGTCTGTCAAACTTATCGTACGTCTTTCTATTTTTTACAGATCCTCAAATGCCATAAATCCATCTCGAACGCCACCTGGGTGTGGCTACGCAACGAGTGAAATGTCATCACTCCAAACGGGATCATTTTTTCTTTGTTACTAGAAGTAGCGCAGTAAAAAACGGCCCTGAAGTTATATAATAATAATGTTGATAATAGTAATAATGATAATTATTATAATAATAATAATAATAATAATAATAATAATAATAATAAAATAATAATATAATGATAATGTTGATAATGATGATAATAGTATGATAATACTAATGATGACAATATAATAACAATAATGATAATGATAATGATAATAATAATAACAAAAATAATTATAACAATAATAATGATAATATTTAAAATGATAGTGATATCAACAATAACGATAAAAATATGCTGATTATAATTCTAATGATAACTATCATTAGCATAAACAGTATTATCATTATAATGATAATGACAACAATAATGATAATAATGATAATGGTAATGACAGTAGTAACAATAATAATCATGATAACAATAATAACACCATACATATATGTGTGGTGTATGGTGGTACTCATGACACATCAGTAACACCTACAATGTTGGGGGGTCTGGGACATCCTTCTCCATCACCGATACACTCCACCCATACCTCTCGTCAACACACTTCACCTACACCTACACCTACACCTTCACCTACACCTTCACCTACACCTACACCTTCACCTTCACCTACACCTTCACCTTCACCTACACCTTCACCTACACCTTCACCTTCACCTTCATCTACACCTACACCTACACCTTCACCTTCATCTACACCTACACCTACACCTTCACCTTCACCTACACCTTCACCTACACCTTCACCTACACCTTCACCTACACCTTCACCTTCACCTACACCTTCACCTACACCTACACCTACACCTTCACCTTCACCTACACCTTCAATTTATACTCACTTAAAATTTCACGTACACTTTCCCCAACGCCTCACGTTCACCTCACTCTTGACTTACACCCCCCATCACCTACACCCTTCACCCAGGTTATCAACCACCATTCTCTCTCTCTCTCTCTCTCTCTCTCTCTCTCTCAGCATCCAGGTGAGGAACAGGCGCTGTTAAACTGCTCGGAAACTTTTTCCGATCCACCTTTCCTGAAGAGTTCCCATGGCGGTATCGTCCCTTGCCACACTGCACGGTGTTCCTCATCATTTCATCTTTCCTCCCGCCCGGCAGCTGAGCTGGGAGGGGAAGGTGAGCAGGAGGGAGGTGCTACCTGCTTTCTTACCCAGTTTCGCACCACAACACACAACCTCGGTATGAGCCATCACGTCTCCTGTCATTCCCATGAACGTACACCCCTTTCACCCACACATCCTTCACCTAACACCCCTTTACTGACTCCCTCTGTCTTACCTTTGATCTGCACCCTTCGTCCACCCATTCACCTACGCCCTTCATCAACATCCTACACCTACATCCCCGACCTAACACTTCATCTGCATCCTTCAGCGACACCCTTCGATAACAACATCTTTCACCTACATCCGTCAACTGCATCCATCATCTCCATCCGTCGCCTACATCCGTCACCGTCACCTGCGTCCGTCAACTGCATCCGTCACCTACATCCGTCACCCACACTCTTTACATAACATACGAAAATTTCTTCAAATTCCTTAGATATTCTGTGGCAAGAAGTATCGGGATAGGGGAGAGGGAACACTGCCCACGTATCTCCTGCGTGTCTTAGAAGCCGACTAAGAGGGGTGGGAGGTCTGGAAATCCTCCCCTCCTGTATTGATTTCCAAAAGAAGGAACAGAGGAGGGGGCCAGACGAGAACTTTTCCTCTAAGGCTTAGTCATCTGTTCTTGACGCTCCCCTCTCGCACGGGAAATATCGAATATGAACAGAAGGAAAAAAAAAAAAGAATAGATGAAATGACGGTAGTGATGAAAGAGGAAGGAAATGTGACAGCAACTTGGGCTGGAGTTTTCTCAACCGTAGAACGGTAGAACGTCGACAGAAACTATCACAAGATGTACGGGATGGAAAGTCCATCCATACCTATAGATACATCAAGGACAGACAAATACCTCAGTGATGTGTGTTATCTGTCGATAATCCTGCTAGCTAAATACGTCAGAAATATCTTATCTGTAGATTATGGGTACTTCCGCTAGATAAATACACCAGTGATAGGTAATACCTGTAGATAATCCTGCTAGATAAATACATCCAGTGATATGTATCAACTACAGATCATCCTGCTGGACAAATACCTCACAGAAATGTATCACTACATCATGGGGTGCTAAGGATCTCCGAGTATCCCGCCTGACTCTACTGCTAATGAGAAGGAGAGCTCTGGCAGTAGTAGTAACGGCCCCTCCTAAGACTTCTCTCTTTTCCTGTTTACTGTACCAACATTCGTGGTCACTTTAGTAACCTCTCATCTGTGTTGAACACCATCGGTCAAGTACCTCTCGTAATAACTTACTTCTCTCCGAGATCCAATTGTCTAATGACATTATCACTGGCCCCATTTTCATATCCAACTATAACAACAACTGATGATTCCGGTTCAAAGGCAGCATCTGTATTCATTCCAATGTCAACACACCTCTTGCATACTTCTAGGTCATCGAGTCTCCAAACTTTGATGTTATCTGGCTCAACGTCTGTCTTTCGACTACCACACTTTTCCTGCGTTTCACCTAATGCTCTCCTACTTTTGTAAATTCTATATCTTTCTTAGACCAGCAAAACTCCTGCCATGAGACTGTGGCATCGTTTCAGCCGCATGTCGAGAACCTCTACTTCGGGGAATTCAGCTTTCACCATAGGATAAGGTTGAATTCCTCCCATACGGTTGATAGGGGAAGTGAAACATTCACATTCTTCCATTCTCAATGATCTAAAGCAAATTATCTCCCACCCCACCCGTTATCCTGACCACTGTGACCTCTTTCCTAACATTCTGCATCTGTTTTTCACTCATCCCTCGCGCTGTGATAACACCATCTTCCCCAGTTGGTTCATCTGATTGCATTCTCATTAATGTATCTATCATAACGGCACCTCCCCCTTCAGCGGCCCCTTTTAAATGTAAACATTGGCATTTCATCAAAGCCGACTGAAATAATTTGGGAAAATTCTTTTCCGACGTGCCCTCGGTAAATTACTGTCTCTCATGTGGTGATGCTTCTCTCTCCACCAAACACATGACAGAGGTCACTGTTGCGAGAATTTAAACATTTATCCTCTTCCTCCAAGACGACATCTTCTAAACCATGATCTGACCTTTCCTGTTCTGAGGCTATTCATGCAAGGGATCAGGCATATCGGGCTTGGAAAAAGTCTCTCTCCTCCCATTCCAGTTCAGCTTTTATCACTGCCCGTAATCGCTGCAAGCACGTTATCCGTGAGGCAAAGCGTTCCTTTATCCAAAGGAAGTGCGATAACCTCTCCTCGTCATCCACTAATAGGTCTTTCTGGTCTTTAGCTAAGGGCATGTCTAAAACTTCTGTCGTGCTACCTCTCCTTAACTTTACAGTTCTTACGGTACTACAGCTGTCTCTCCCGTAGACAAATCAACTTTCTCTGGTTCCCGTTTCCCCTTTCACTCCACCATGGATGACTAGCATTCCTTCACCCCCTGATGCTCCTCTTACTAATCCTATGCCCCTCCTAGTAAACTCTTTTTGAACTGTCCGAAAAGCGCTTCTCTCTCTGGACCCAAGCAAAGCCTATGACCTGGTGGAATCCATCCCAGTGTACTGAAAGAGTGTGCCTCTGGACTTGCACCTGTGCTTGCCCGTTTGTTTCGTTTCTACGTAAAAATCAGAAGTTTTCCTTCTTGGAAGCATGTATTGGTATATCCTATCCTCAAGAAGGGTGACCGTTCTGACTCGTCCAACTATCGTCTTGTAGCTTTGACATCTACCATTTCCAATGTCTTTGAATCCCTCCTCAACTCCCATGTCCTTAAGACATCTTCTGAAAGTCTTCTCTCTTGATTACCAGTATGACCCCCGCCAGGAGAGATACACTGGTGGCATTCTTAACTATCTCATTAATGTCTGGCCATCATCCCTGTAAGATTTTGGAGCATCTTATATAGTTGCCCCTGACATATCCAAAACTTATGACAGGGTTTGGCATTAGAGTCTATTATCTAAGCTCCCCTTTTTTGGTTTCCCTCCCTCACCGTTACTGGTCGTGTCTACCAGGTATCCGTACTTGGTCCTATACTTTATATCATGTATATGTCAACAGTAATGACGCAGTGCTAGATAATCTAATATAAAACTTTGGAGATGACACAGATCGGGCAATGCTATGTAAAATGAGGAAGACAGGCTAAGATTACAAGAGGATCTAGATAAAATCGCTAAATGGTCTAGTAAATGGCAAATGTCAGCTGTTTCAAGAATGAAAACACATAAAATTTCATCGTGGACTGATGGGCCACAAGAGAAACCCCTTGTTTGAGAGATCTAGTAGTCACTGTCACCAATTACTTCAATTCTCTCAGCATTGCAATGAAGCTGCCAAGGGAGCAAATAAGGTGTGTCTCTGTACTCTATCTGCGTAACTCGCTTTGGTCCCTCCTACCTAGCTTCTCTGGCGATGTATCTCCGTGGCTGTTGATGGATCAGCCTCTACCCCTTTTTTCCATCAGCAGCGGTGTCCCTCAAGGTTCTGTCTTGTCTCCGACACTTTTCATTTTTCTCAATTTTTTTCCACGAAATAACCAAATACATTCATATGCTGACGACTAGACATTGCATTCCTCCACACAATTCAACTCCTGTCCTTCTCTTACTCTTATCAGCATCTTTTTGGACACAACTTCCTCCATAAATTCAGACTTGGACAGGATATGTCAGTGAGACAGAAGAAATCTGTTAGGTTTAATGCCTCCAAGACCCAGTTTTTACCCATCTTTCTATCAAAAATTCCTCAACTTTCTTCTTTGACGATTCTGTAATTCCA
The DNA here is from genome assembly GCF_036320965.1 of Panulirus ornatus. Taxonomy (NCBI): domain Eukaryota; kingdom Metazoa; phylum Arthropoda; class Malacostraca; order Decapoda; family Palinuridae; genus Panulirus; species Panulirus ornatus. Next base: position 60,633,513 of record NC_092234.1, read on the forward strand.
CCTCTTGACTGAGTGAACACACTTAGTATTATTGTAACAGCTACTCTATCTTGGAAATCAAACATTACGGAAATAGCTAAGTCTGACTCTAAGAAACTGGGTGTCCCGTTTAGATGTCGAAATTCATTTCTTCTGAACAGTTGTATGGAGTACTGCTCTCACATCTGGGGTGGTTCTAGGTCTGCATCCTTACTTTACGGAGTCGAAATCGGTCCGACTTATAAACTTGATCCGTTTGTCCTATGCAGCAGTGTTGGTTCACTTTCCCTCCTCTATAGGTATTACTTTGATTTTTGCTCCTGAGAGTTGGCAAGCTGCACCTCGAAGCTTTGCAACTTTTCCTTCTCATGTCTTTCCCAATAACCATGACCTGGCCAGCACATTTTAAAACTCATGTTTTTCACTTCTTCCGAAATTCGTAAATACTTCCCCTTGTCTATTTTTTTCCCGTCATTAAACTCTATATTTCAATTAAGGCTCGGCCTTGAAGTGGACTTCTGTCCGTGTCTGGAGCTTTCAACGTAAATGTGAAACAGAAATGTGTTATCTGTAGATAATTCTGCTGGAAAAATATTTCAGAGATATGTTATATCCATAGATAATCCAGCTAGAATTTTTTTTTTTCATAGCTATGTTATAACCATAGATAATCCTGTTAGACAAATACTTCACTTGTCCAAGTTGTGATGTCACATCCTGCAAAATGTTTCGGAAAAAACGCAATATCTTGTCAACTACTTTCCACCTCTGGCGTCCCAAGGTCTTCTTTGTCTTTGCAGAGCTTCGCTTGATATATAGCAATTCACGAGTCTATATTCTAAGCTTTATTCGATTTATGGACATGAATGCATTTGGCTGTCCATCAATAAGTGTTAGATAACTTACTTCCTTTGGGTGAATCGAGGTGGATGTGCTAGCAGACGCTGCCGCCTTGGCCACATTGCTGAATCTTGTACAGCCCCTACAGTGACAGAGTGCCCCGCTCATTATCAATGCTTCCAAAAACACTAGCAAAATATGTTATTCTGGAAAGAAAAAAAAAAAATATAGACATCTTACAAATTTGCTGTGACCGAGTTTCAGCTGAGTGGGTATGGGGTGAGAGGGTGGGAGGGGGGAACGAGTGAGAGAAGCCACGTATGCCACGATTAATATCAGTTGGTTAGCAGTAATTGCTAAATAAAAAAAATACATTGGTTCATAGTATCCTTTAATTACTAACCATTGTCTTTAGTATTCATACAATGTCTTATTGTTTCTGTCATGCAAGGTTATGACGTGGGTAAATAACTAACTTTTACAATATGACGGCAACATCTACTTACTGTGGGCACAATTCCCCCATCCATCCTCCGCTCCATCACTCCTCCTACCCACTCACCCAGACCTTGAGAACTGTTAAGTACCCATCTGTTTACAACCAGTGTTGAAGCTAATCTGTAAAACATTAATTTTGTCCGTATTCCACCCAGCTCTGTCCCTCCCACACCAGCCAAAATTTGTTCTACCTGCCTAAAGTTCGTGTCGCCCACCCTTAGACTTTCTTCCTATGGAAATTATTTCATTGTATTATCAAGGAAAGTTGTTAGAAGCAGTGAAAAGTTTTTATCGAGGATGTAAGGCATGTGTACGTGTAGGAAGAGAGGAAAGTGATTGGTTCTCAGTGAATGTAGGTTTGCGGCAGGGGTGTGTGATGTCTCCATGGTTGTTTAATTTGTTTATGGATGGGGTTGTTAGGGAGGTAAATGCAAGAGTTTTGGAAAGAGGGGCAAGTATGAAGTCTGTTGGGGATGAGAGAGCTTGGGAAGTGAGTCAGTTGTTGTTCGCTGATGATACAGCGCTGGTGGCTGATTCATGTGAGAAACTGCAGAAGCTGGTGACTGAGTTTGGAAAAGTGTGTGAAAGAAGAAAGTTAAGAGTAAATGTGAATAAGAGCAAGGTTATTAGGTACAGTAGGGTTGAGGGTCAAGTCAATTGGGAGGTGAGTTTGAATGGAGAAAAACTGGAGGAAGTGAAGTGTTTTAGATATCTGGGAGTGGATCTGGCAGCGGATGGAACCATGGAAGCGGAAGTGGATCATAGGGTGGGGGAGGGGGCGAAAATCCTGGGGGCCTTGAAGAATGTGTGGAAGTCGAGAACATTATCTCGGAAAGCAAAAATGGGTATGTTTGAAGGAATAGTGGTTCCAACAATGTTGTATGGTTGCGAGGCGTGGGCTATGGATAGAGTTGTGCGCAGGAGGATGGATGTGCTGGAAATGAGATGTTTGAGGACAATGTGTGGTGTGAGGTGGTTTGATCGAGTGAGTAACGTAAGGGTAAGAGAGATGTGTGGAAATAAAAAGAGCGTGGTTGAGAGAGCAGAAGAGGGTGTTTTGAAGTGGTTTGGGCACATGGAGAGGATGAGTGAGGAAAGATTGACCAAGAGGATATATGTGTCGGAGGTGGAGGGAACAAGGAGAAGAGAGAGACCAAATTGGAGGTGGAAAGATGGAGTGAAAAAGATTTTGTGTGATCGGGGCCTGAACATGCAGGAGGGTGAAAGGAGGGCAAGGAATAGAGTGAATTGGAGCGATGTGGTATACCGGGGTTGACGTGCTGTCAGTGGATTGAAGCAAGGCATGTGAAGCGTCTGGGGTAAACCATGGAAAGCTGTGTAGGTATGTATATTTGCGTGTGTGGACGTATGTATATACATGTGTATGGGGGGGGGGGCAATTTCTTTCGTCTGTTTCCTTGCGCTACCTCGCAAACGCGGGAGACAGCGACAAAGTATAATAAAAATAAAAAAAAATTATCAAAAATCATTATTATTATTATTATTATTATTATTATTGATTATTATCATTATTATCATTGTGTTATTGTTGTTATAACACTCACGACAAGCATTCGGATAACGAAATAAAAAAAATACAACACAACTAATATTTAATGTCGCCTCTTTTAACAAGCATGACTTTACCGAGTGGGTTTGGCAACGTGCCACAAGATTTTCAAATTCATTTGCCTCTTTTTTTAAGTTTCCCCATATGTCAAAGGCGTACCGTAATAAGTTATCCTTGTTTTCCACAATCCCATTTCCAGGACATATGTTGTTCAAAGAAGGATTATCCATAACGTTTAATCATCACTGATATTCAACCTTGGCAACACCAGCCGACGCTCTCTGCCCCTCTGTGAGATATAATGTCGTGTCATAATGCTTCGATTCGAAATATTTCAGTCTATAAGATGCCAACAATTTTTGCTTGGTGATTAAGGCTATATATTCTTCTCTCAAACAATAACTAATATATATTTAGTACCATTTCAATCAATTGTTCTTCATTTGATAAATTATATGGAGAAATCCGTCTAATCGGAGAAGATGCCAGATTTCGCCACTGAGCGAAATTCACTGGACTTGTGATATCACTACTTGGGGAAGCTGTACATTTCTAGATAATCCTACAAGGCAAATACTTCAGTGATATGTGCTTTCTGCAGATCATCCTAGTGCAAGAAGAAACAACAAATTTCCTGATTTTTCTGTTTTGAGAGTCCAGCTCCACTGAAGCTATTATGTTCAGGGGTGGAAATTATTCCCATTCACAGTTTCCTACAGAATTTCCATGGCGGTATACATTTTCCAAGCTAAATAGCCTTTCTTCTCGACTTTTTTTTTTCTTTTTTTCTGCCGGCAGATGAGTCCGAGGGAGAGGTGAGGAGGAGGAGGAGCCCTCGGCTTCACTATTGTTTCTATCTTCACAGAGATTTTGACAGCAGATATCCCCGTCATGGGCCATCAGGTCTCATGGCATGTCCTTTTAATGTATCTTTCATGAACTTCACCATCACCTTCCACCTACAAACTTCACCCATCACCAACTTCACCTACATCTTACACCTACAAACTAGGCCTGCACCCTTCACCTACACTATTCACCTACACCCTTCACTTACTTCACCTACACGTTTCAGACATACTTCAGTATCACCCTTCACCTATATACTTCATGGCCGTGCTTCACATACACCCTTCATGTATACGTTATACCGATACCCTTCTCTCACACCTCGTTGAAATCCTTCATCAAGGTGTTTCACAAACACCCTTCATCCACAACCTGCAACTGTGTCCTTCACCAACACCCTTGACCTACACCGTTCAGCCACACGCTTCGTTGTCACCCTTGACGTACACGCCTCAGCAACATACTACATCTACATCCTATACCTTCACCCTTGAACAACATTCTTCAGCAACATCTACATCCTATACCTTCACCCTTGAACAACATTCTTCAGCAACATCTACATCCTATACCTACATCCTTGACCAACATTCAGCAACATCTCTCATTAATGCTCTTCACTTACAGCCATCAACATCACCCTTTATATATACCCCTTTCACCTACACTTGTCACCTACACCGTCACCTACATCCCTCACCAGCAACCACACACCTACACCCAACACACCTTACGTAACCATGGCTCTTGCTATATACCTCCACCACGGTATATAAAATATTTTTCACTAGCGATTTACTTCACTAATCCGGTGATGACGTTTTATCATACTTACACGAAAGACTACAGGTAATCCCAGTTAGAAAATTAGACGTTAGTACGTACAATCAACAAAAGTTTACTGAATCAACAGATGAGACGTCCAAATATATATATATATATATATATATATATATATATATATATATATATATATATATATTTTTTTTTTTTTTTTTTTTTTTTGGGGGGGGGGGGGATTTCAATTAAGGCCCGGCCTTGATGTGCATTGTTGTCCGTGACTGAAGCCTTCAGCATCAGAAAGAGACTCTCAAACATTACGTAGAAAATCATGCAGCTTTGCATGAAGAGGTTTACATCCCAGGATAATAACAAGGAAGCAATACCTGCAGGAGACTTTAACACACCCAACCGTACCACGGACGACCACGGGGAAACAGAGTAATTGATTCAACAAAAGACTGTTCAATAAATGAAGTAATTACTGATCCAACGATACGCAATTGTGAGGACAGTCGTATACCTGGCACTGACTGTAAATTGGTGGTACGATATCAAAAGAAACATGAGGGTACCCAAGAATCAACTGACTTCGACAGATTGCGCCAAAACTTAGGTCACGTTACTTGCATGAGAATCTTAAACTTGGATGTGAAAGAATCAGCCTATCTAAAAAGTGTAAATCGATGGACAGACATATGTATATACACACCACGGATCGGACATCGAACCCTGGGTACCACGGCTTACGGAGGTCAAAAGACACACACACACACACACACACACACACACACACACACACACACACCAGTAACCTAGTAATAGGATCTTGCGTTGTCAGACACCAGGTTTCTGGTGATAGTTAAGCGTGTCTCAACTTCATCTTGGTGGACGTAGCATGGACTTTAATCTACCGTGACCCCGATAATGTGACAAATACGTCGATGGACAGACTACTCCATAGACACCACAGGTCGAATCACCATAAGTCTGGTGTGTGTGTGTGTGTGTGTGTGTGTGTGTGTGTGTGTGTCATTTAATCTCCGTGTGGCCAAGGTAGCCAAGCGCCCTGCCCCAGGGTTCGATATCCGATCCAGGATGCATATATATTTTGGTAGTGTTTACCATCAGAAATTCATCTAACATACCACAGGTACAAAACGTATTATTGTCGACCAAAAATAAATAAATAAATGAAATTGAATAATAGATAAATAAAAAAACGGACAACAAGAATATTAGTTGACACTAACTACTTAAATATACTGAAAAACTAAATCGAATAAATTAGCTGGTCAGACCGAAGTCTCCCGCAGCATACTGAAAGAAATTAAGGCAGAGAATAACATTCTTCGATCACCAGAAGTATTCAACGTATCACTATGGGAGGGAAAGTGCTATATGCTTGCACGCAATGGAATATGACACCATTTTTCAAGAGAGGAGATATCGATAATGTGCTTCATATCGTCTGTCTCCTCAGCCTCACCTCAGTTCTGGGAAAGTGTTAGACACAACTGAAACAAAAGAAAAATCAAAATTCCTAGACATATGTAAACTGATAACTGATCATCAGCAAGGCTTTCTGAATGAAACGTTTCATCTTACGAATCTAAACGAATATCTTAGTCATAAACATAAGAAGTGGGACACCCCAAAAGAACAAAATATATAATTGTAAACTCGTAAAGCTTTCGATAAAATACCACATCAGAGATTGTACGAGAGATCAAAGCTCATGGCACAGGGGATCGAGTCTGCGCGTGGGCAGCGCGCTGACTGCCTCTCATAAAGGAAAAAAAAAAAAATGCCATCATGTAGGGAAGTCTAACACGGGCTTCACGTGTCGGACGGGGGGGCGTCCCACAGGGCTTATCCATGTACCCCTGCTTTTCTTTTCCTACCATCAACAACCGAAAGACGGGACCCACCAGTCGTCTCGAAATATGACGACGACACGATATTAAGATCTGTAGCCTAGTGCAAAAACAGAAAGCCTACCAGGATGATTCAGACAGAGGCCGAGTGCTCACAGACATGGAAAGTGGATTTCAACGTACTTTATACACTCTCGTGCCAGAAATATGTATCATGAATATGTGATGCCTGGTAAACCATCATCAGAGCTTAAAGGTGAAAATTACCCTAGAGTGATGTTTTGTAATGACCCTATATACCATGGTTGGCTGCAAATAACGAGGCAAATACCTTGTTAGGTTTCATGAATAGGTTCAAAACTACTCACAAAGGATGCAAGACTCACTCTTCATAAACGTCTTGGTTAGACCTCACTTGCAATACGCTCTTCAATTCTGCTCAACAAATCTTATCAGCGATGAAGAAACACATGAACTAGTGCAAAGAGGAACAATCAAACTATAGCCTTAACTCAGACATAATATCCTTACACGAGGAAAGACTCGAAGACCTAAAATTGTTTTCCCCGAGTCCATACCCAGAATCGATCAAATGGAAATTCTGATTTTCTAATACCAGATAATTTCGCCAACGTAACGTTATGAATATTTCTTCACTTTAGAGTCGGATACATAGACGAGGTGACTAGTAATGATAGTATGAAGAAAGACATACAAAGATGTAAAAGCAATATCGGCAAAAGGTAATTCAAGAGCATGGTGGCAGAACGTTGGGGTAAACTACTTCCTGTTGTAGTTCATACGAAGACAATTAATACCTTCCAATCTGTTTCGATGAAATCCGCTGGCAATAACTAATCCAATTTACCACGTACCATTATTGATTAACCCCGTCTGTCTTCTTCAGAACCTAGTTTCACAGCAGCTGCTGTGAATCAAGTAGGGAACTTTTCCCAGTCCATAGACTTGCAAGGCAGTATGTTCCTCCCAATACTTCAGGATGTGTTTCTTCTTTTTTCTCTCATCTTTTCCTAACGAGTGCCGAGCCGAAGGGAGCGTGAAGGTGCCTTCTGCTTTATTATCTTTCCTCTGCCGTTATCACAGGCCTCGAGAACAGATAACCTCGTCATGGACCGTCAGGTCTCCTGTTTTTATATCCTCCTTATGTACTTTCACTTACCTTTCCCTGTGCACCTCTCTCATCTATACCATTTCTCCCGTCCGACACCATCTCTATACCACACCCTAAAGTTGTACCCTGCTGTACCATGCGACAACCTTGCCTTACATTACCCCGCCATACCCTGGTCATACCTGAGTGTTGCTCTACCTGCCACACCACCTGCTTGATCTACCCTTCCACACACGAGACAACACTTCCCTGTCACATCCTATACTTGCTATAACTTACCACAACCTACTATTACTGTACCCTGTCATACTTTAATTACACGCTCTAGTCTAACTATACCCTACCACACCCTATACTTGTATCCTGAAATACCCTAGTCTTGTTGTACTCTGCTACACCCTACGCTTACCGAACCCTGCCACACCCTACACTTACTGAACCGTGCCACACAACATTTACATTACCTTGCTGTACCCTAACCTTACTCTATCATACCACACTCTTGTCTTACAGTAAACCCCTCCACACCACAGTCTTACTGTAATCTACCACACCCTAGTCTTACCGTACCCTGCTAACAACAACTTATACTGTATCCTGCCACTTCTTAATCTTTCTGTATCCTGCCACACCCTGGTCTTACCGTACCAGCCCACACTTTATTTTCATTGTACACTACAACACCCTAGTCTCGCGGAGCCATCCCACACCTTATGGTGTGGCGGTGTACATTACACTGCCACACCCTGGTCTTCTGTCATCCTTTACACCTTGCTCTTGCAGAATCCACTCCCACATTAGGCTAATTTCCCGTCTATATTTTCGCTGCACTGGACTGGCTAATCCCCCTTACCCATGCAAACCCATCGTTAACTTGCTCACCCTAACCCACCCAGACCCCCCCACTGTCTACCCTAGCCTCACCCATACAGAACCCCATTATCTAGTTCACCTTCACCCATGAAAACCCCAGCTAGCAAGTTCACATCCACCCCATGCAGACCCACACCATCTAGCTCAGCTTCCACGGAAACTCCAGCGAGCTAACTTACCCTCACCCACGCTGTGAGCTTGTGGCGGGTGTTCAGGTTGTGTAATGTCTTCTGTACGGTAATAATGATAATCCCAGAGAGGCTGTGCGGACACGCAAGCTTAAGAGCGACATAACAATGCTTTATTGAGAAGGACAGAGCAGTGTGGCTCAGGGCAAGATGCAACTGGTGGTGCAGGAGCAACAGCCGTGGTAAGACAGAACCTCCCACGGTGATGGTGCAGAAGATGGCATGACAGCACAGCTCCACTGGAGGAGGAGAATGAGTCACTGTCATGGCAGGAGACATTCAGGCGCAGCTTGCACGCTTGTGTGTCTGAGCCAGGAGGTAGCTGCTCGACTGCCTGCCTTCTAAATCTGAACGATGTTGACAGGAAAAGCCTTCCAGAGAAGGACGGGAAGAAGAAAACTGGGAAAAGAATCAGTGGGAAGGAAAGGACTTTTAGTGGAGGAAAAAGAACCAGGCCCAGCATGCACGGGTCAGGTGTATGTCTGGCTGAAGACGGGGAAGTGGAGAGGTCTGAAGGGATATTGCCTTTTCTAATGACTATGTCGCGTGTAATGGTTAGTTAGATGATTTTCTAAGGTTAGTTAAGTGCGGGTGAGAGGGTGAAGTAAGGTTAGAGGGAACGTACTTCTCCCTTCAGGCTACAGACACTGGAGGTGTGATTGGGTCGATGATTTTCAGAAAAACCGTGAAAAGTTTCCCCGATTTAATGTCTCCAGAAAATCGGTAATTACGTCATGGGTGACCTGTAGACGATTTATTTGTTTATCATCCGATGGTTTTGAATATTCATTCACTAACGGCAACTTTGCGTACTAATGCAGGGATTTGCCTCGAGTAAAAATCGTCCCACTTGCTGTTAGATATCTAGAACTAGGCCCTGTTCTGGACCCAGTATAAATTTCTGGTGTAGGTTTTGACGGCAAATGTAGCAGTGTACGGAACAGGGGAGAGGAGTGGACGGACCAGGACTGTGCATTGTTGCCGGTCGATATCAATACAGTCCAACTAGATCGTTGTACGCCTGTATAGTCTTTCTGCTGGTGAGGTTGTTCAGTACTGAGCAATGGAAGGTGAGGCCAAGTGGTGGCTATTTGGATCAGGGGAGGACTACTGGTATGGGAGCGAGAGTACGTAAACGGGGAGTTAAGGTCTTCTGGGTCCTGTACGGGATTTGATGTGGGTGATTTTGATGTTTTCTGGGTTTGGTTACGCCAATGCAGCAGCCACTGGGTATCGTGGGCAATCTAGGCTTGGGTTCTACGGGACAGAGGGTCAAATTCCCTGCCACCCACCCCACTCCCATACCACGTGTGCCATATCCTCGGCAGAGGGTTGCAACACGGAGTTCTAAGGCACACCAACATTTACTTAAAATTTGGATGAAATGCGATTATGGTACCTGTTCTGTATCCTCCTGTCGTGCAGAGATCTGCAGAGGAATTTCTGTATTGATTGTGGAAGCCTGTATGGAGCACAATTTGTAGGTCAAGCCTCTGTGTCGAAAGCATTTTCCAAATTTCTGGTGATTAAGGCAGTTTTGTATCCTGTTTGGTTACTAATCTGTATGTAACGAGTCACTAGGTTAAGTATGTCTTATGCCCTACAGTTTGACAGTTTGGTCTGAAGCCTAGCAGTTTACGGGTCCAGGCGTCTCTGTCTTCCAGGTATAATCCAAGTCTTTCCTTGATCAATCTCATGAATGATTTTCCCAGAGACTCGAAACAACTTATGAGTCTGTAATTTCCGGGGTTTGTGTGATTAAGCTCTCGGATGGGCCTGTTGTGGCTTGTTTTAATGAAGAGGGCTGGTAAATAGCCGGGGGCAAGTGGGCTGTTGTGAGCGTGGGTAATGGTTGTGATTATAGGGCCTGGGAGGTGTCTACACATCTCATAACCGATGCCTGAAGCTTCCGGTGATTAATAAAACAGGTTGCCCAACAAAGGCCTGACTGTGGCATCTTATGAGGATGGTTAGTATGTTGTCTGGGTCAAGGTTGATTGTTTCTCCGGGGGGGGGTTGTGTGGTGACTCCAGCCCATCATCTCCCGCATCTCTGTCGCTACGCCAGAACTGATTGTGAGGCTGCCCGGGTATTCATAATGTAGTCGTGCTGGCCACGCCATGGGCGTCGCCGATAAGCTTAATAGAAACTACGTCTGGGAATTAAGAAGAGGTCAGGTGAGGTCACTCGTTGTTACAGTCGGTTGCAACAGCGGCCCAGGTGTGCGCATGGGAATCTGACCACCTGGGAGTGATTCTGTCATCACTTGTAAACACGACAGATGTAGCGACTGACGAAGACGCGGCCTCCTCCTGTCCAACCGAGGATATCTGTCCCCAGTGGTCAGGCTGGGTAGGTCACATGAGGTCGAACGAGGTTCCTGTAAGTTGCTGATTGCGATTATTTCAGTGGGGAAGGTGTGAGTGTGACTACATCAACCAACACTCGAGGATCAGTGGCACAGTTGAGAGGAGGCAGCTAGACGGGATGCTACACCTATGCAGACCCTCTCTAGCTACGTCCCTCCACCCATGCAGACCCAACTACTTCCATCACCCATGCAGTCCCCATGAGCTACGTCACTCTCAACCATGACCACCCCATCTAGTAGTGGAGATCTGGTTCTAAATACTGTGGCCCATTACGTTCTTCATTAAATAATATAAACTTTTAAGAGAGTTAACATTTATAGATAAGGTACATAACACCGTCTTACACCCGACACCACACATGACTCTCTCCTGACCGTCCCGCTGAGGCCAAGGTGGCCAGGGCTTGGCCAACCTGCTGACAACACACAACTGGTCATATTGACACATCATCGTGGAACCTTTTAGAAGGTATGTCACGTGGTCCTGTGACGCACGTATATACATACGGGAGCCACGAACAGGACTCGGCCGGCTATTTTGTAGTAATCCTCATTGCGCAAAAACTCGGCCGGCTATTTTGTAGTAATCCTCATTGCGCAAAAGTCCCAAATGAAATGTGTTACATCAGCTACAAGAGCAGGAGGATCGACAACGAAGGGAAGGTATACCTTACTTATATATGCATAGAAAACTGGACTCAAGGCTTAAGGAAGGACAACGGTGTGGGTCAAGATGTGCCTAAACAAAGTGCACACGATAACCGTATCATCAGCATGATGCAGTAAGACAAACTCCATACGTATGACGTAGCACGCAACTCGCACACGGTAGGAATTCCGAAGCAGAAGTCGATTACGCCGGTAGATGAGAGGAGATAAAACCAGAACACAAAGTACAGGGAAAGATATTGGCTTATTGCACTGAATAAACAAACACACGCAAAATGCATAATAACGGAGTGAAAACAACATTGCCATGTCTAAGGTATGACGGGAATTATAAAATAAGTACAGTATAACAGCTGATATATATATATATATATATATATATATATATATATATATATATATATATATATATATATATATATATATATATATATATCGCACAGGAAACCAGATGAAGTAAGATCTTGGCTTTTAGGAAAACTAACATCTTCCACGTCCAGAGAGAGAGAGAGAGAGTGGGTGCCGGCCCCCTGCGTGACTCTGCCCTCTTACACTATCTCCCACACACAATATAGAACGGTTCGCGCCTGGCCAGAAGGGGAGGAAGAGGAGGGCATCCGGGAGCCAAGATTTCTCAACACAAGAGGAGGAACCGAGGGTGTGGGGAGAGCAGAGACTGGTAATGGAGAACGTGCAAGGCTGGTGATGAGGCTATAACGTCTATATTATACCATAGAATACAAGACAAAACTCCAAATACATTATACATCTTCAGGTGTTACAAAATGCACAACAAGGCTCAAAGAAAATATTGAACATTCAACATGCCCAAATGATGTTAAGGTACCATCCAAGTGATTACAACTGGCATAACGAATGTAGATCGTGCAGAACCAGTCAGTATTGCAAGTACGACACAGAGAGAGAGAACAGGAAAACAAACGTAAATCAGAAATGAGTAAACTTGGGGACTGTTTACATCTTGTAAATCATTCCTGTTTCACAATACATCCGTCTCTTACGGCAGGGTCATCCAGCGTCCCTGGGCGAGGCTGCTCTTTACATATAACAATGCCCAAGTACCAGACAAGAATAATCATAACCGAGAAATCCAGGTACGAGACCTTCAGTGAACACATCTCGGGTGAATGTGTTGTCAACAGCCAGGGGGTTAAGATACATGAAACTACAACACTTTTTCAGAAAGTCACACGTGAGACGACAGAAAATGTACACAAGCTTTGTGGAAATGTGCTGCTCATCCCTCTGTATGACACCATAGCGATATGCACTAACTGTGGGATGTTTACTACTCCCATACCCATCCATCCAGATCCACCACTAACTACGTCTATCCCACCCACAGAGACCCGCCAATAACTAAGTCCCTCCTGCCCATACAGACCCACTACTAACTACGTCTCCCCTACTCATACAGACCCACTATTAACTACGTCCCCCCTACCTATACAGACCCACTATTAACTAAGTTCCCCTACCCATGCAGACCCACTACTAACCACGTCCCTCCTACCCATACAGACCCACTATTAAGTACGTCTTCCCCACCCACGCAGACCCGCCACTATCAGATCGTACTGACCTAACCAAACCTAAGTCTTGTTCAACACTCTCCTCCGTAACAGTGTTGCCTAGCCACACTCAGCACTATATAAAACCAGACACACCTAACACTATAAACCTAGGTGCTCCCGGCACTGTATAAACCCAGCTACAGCCAGGTCTATTCAACCTAGCCACAACCAAGTTTGTATGACCCAGCTACACTTTGCACTATATAAGCTTTACAACCAGCACTATAGAAACGTGAGCCATACATATATATATATATATATATATATATATATATATATATATATATATATATATATATATATATATATATATATATACATATATATATATATATATTCCTCTCGTTAGCAAGGTACAGCGAAGAACAGGAAACTGAGCCTTAGAGAGAAGAATGTGGGTAGTATTCTTTCTCCCCTATCCCTAGGCATAACATATATATATATATATATATATATATATATATATATATATATATATATATATATATATATATATATATAGAGAGAGAGAGAGAGAGAGAGAGAGAGAGAGAGAGAAACCTTATCCAAGAAGATAAATGTAACCATAAAAAATGTATTTTGAGGAATGTATGTTGTCCTGAGTGGTTTGTGAACAATGCTTACTGAAAAGGTAGGAAAATATTTCATACATCTAGTGCCAACAATGCAGACAAGGATGATGGATCCAAATGTATGGTGTTGTCATATTTCTCTAACTTAGCTTGTGAAAGACAGTTATATAACAACAGTGACTTAGTGTTGCTTTCCAATGTAAAAACACTCTGTAAGACCTTGATAAAAAAAAAAAAAAAAAGAGTCCAAATTATCAGAAAAACAGAAGTGTTTATGTTATCAAACATGAGTCGTGTAAAGATGTATACAATGGCCGTCTGTATGTATATGTGACCAGAGTACATGATAACCACTGTACACCTTCAACAATCCAGCCATAATCATCTACCCTTCACAGGATTATCCCGCTCGTAAGGTCACTAAATTTGTCTTAACTAATAATAACCATTCCCCAGGTGACGTAATACCACCAACCACCAACCACATCATTAACGCACCATCAGGACAGTATGGCGTAAGGGAATGAACTGAATCCATGTAGCTACCCAGGTTAGCAGCCGCCTACCTCCACCCAACCACCCCTGACCGCTCCTCCCCTCCTGCGCACCCCCCAGCCTCACCATAACGGTCGGTCACGGGTGGGTGAGTTTGTGCTCGGTGACTGCGGCATGTAGTGTACTGGTCTGTCTGTGTCGGGTGATGAAGCACTGTGAACTGTGGACACCTGATAAGCCGGATTTCTTACGGGAAACACTGAGTGTATTGTAGTCTCGGGAAAACAATTAGAACTCCTACTAAAGTGAGATTATTTTTACATGAAGTTACACACACACACACACATATATATATATATATATATATATATATATATATATATATATATAGAGAGAGAGAGAGAGAGAGAGAGAGAGAGAGAGAGAGAGAGAGAGAGAGAGAGAAAGAGAAGAGAGAGAGAGAGAGTGTTTATGTGATGGCCATGATTACGTCATTCAACTGCCCCGTCTCATCTCACAACGAAATAATAACTGGCCAGTGATCGCTGGTCCCCGACCTCTTTTCCCCCAACTTGAGCATCATTAGCGAGATCCTCATGTGTTACGAGAACAACTAAATCCCATATGTCATCGCAAGGAGTCGTCTCGACTGATCGTATGCATGTATTTTCATGCACATTTAGGCATCACTCGTCCCTGATGCTAACGGTAAGAGATTCTTCCCACATACATACGTGTATGTTCAAATTCTACACCATGATCGAATCTTGTTCACTACAAATTTCTGCTAAATGTCCATAGATTCCTCCGTCTATCTATGGCGACTGCGCAGTGCAGGGGGGGCCTATAAACTAATCCTACTGTTATCTTTACGCTAACTTTACCTAGAATTCCTATCCCAAAATAAAGAAAAAAAACAAAGGAGTGGATTTTATTAACGGCTACAGCTTTTACAACACAGAATTAAAATGATCATTAATACAGAGCAAGACACTATCGCTTAACTTTATTCACCTCTTACTTTTACATAAGAGTGGACCCAGAAATTTCGTATTCGGCGAGATCTCTGTTTTTAATACCTAACCAACATTCTGAAATATCATTCATATAGCATTTTTGTAATGCAATTGTCTCTCTCATTCTGAAAATTTGCTACGTGTTCTCCGTGTATTAATAGAAGATATTATGGTATAGGACAAACTTATTGTATATTCAGGTCTACGTAAACCAGCCACACCAGGCTTTATGTAAACTCGTCTCCCTCATCACTACACACAACAATTTATATAAACAGCCACATCCAGCACTATATAAACCACCCACATCCACCACCATATAAACCACTCACACTTGGTACTTTTTAAACCAGCCACGCTCAGCACTGTATAAAACAACCACACTCAGCAATATATAACAACAGTCACATGAGATATAAAGGAATTCAAACAACAACAGACCATTGGATCCTTTCGAGGATGTCTGTGATAGTGGAAGACATCAGAACCTCACACACTAGTGTGGTAAAAGGCATAAAGATAATTCAAAGATTATAACCTACCAATTCTCATCATCACTGAGGAAGTGCAAATAATGTAAGATGTAGACTTGAACTGAAATATCTATCAAGTATATTCTTAAGTCCTGCTTTCAACCACGCTCTCACTGGCACTGAAGAAAATGTACTTCGCCTCACTCGACGAAAAATGTTTACCCAAGAGTTTGTATCCATTAACGGAAAGGAAACCACATGAATCAAGTCTTGAGTAACTCGATACATCAAGATCATCAAAGACATCGGTAACTGAAAATTGTATGAGATCACCTCTCAACCTTCTCGTATCTTAGTTAAATAAATTCAGGTCAGTTAATCTTGCTCGCGTAGCATTTGCTTCTCAGTCCGGGAATCCCCTCTCTCTCTCTCTATCCTGTCTCTCTCTTTTTTTTAAGGTAGTGTGACCAAATCTGAACACAGTATTCAAGATGGGGACGAAACAGTGAGTCGCGAAGAGTGTAATGACTTCCACACCCAGCACTTCACTAAGTAGCATTACCCAGCACTGTTTAAAACAAGTTACACCCACCACTATATAAACCGGTCACACCCAGGGCTCTATATAAACCAGCCACACCTAGTGCTGTACATAACTGGCCTCACTATATACAACACACACACACCTAGTATAATAAGTGAAACACACCCACCACTACACAAAACCAGCCACACCCACCACTGTATAAACCTACCAATCACAGTAACACGTAGTTATAAACCAGCCACACCCACCACTGTATAAACCTACCAATCACAGTAACACGTAGTTATAAACCAGCCACACCCAGCAATATACAAACCAACCAAACCAGCACTTTATCAAACTATCCACACATAGTAATGTATAAACCAGCGACACTTAACACTGTACATCACCAGCCAGAAGCAGCACTCAACGAGCAGGCAAACCCAGTACTATATAAACCAATCACACCCAGCACTCTTTAAACCAGCCACACCTACAACTCGTAAAAACCAGCCTCACTCTACGCTATATAAAGCTACCACACTGTATATCATACGAAACAGCCACATCTAGAACTATATAAACTAACCACAGTCAGCACTATATAAACCAACCTGGTACTATATAAGTAAATCATACCCGGCTATCTATAAACTTACCCTACCCAGCACTAATATGAACCATCCAAACTCAGTAATATGTAAAACCAGCTACATCCAGTACCATATAAAGTAGCCAAATCCATTGTTGTATATATCAGCCACATATAGTAGTACATAAACTAGCTACACCAAACCCTATATAAACCACCAACACACAACACTATAAAACTGCCACACTCAGTACTATATAAACATATATACCCCAGCCTTACCCACCACTGCGTAAACCCATCCCAACCAAGTACTATTTAAACTCATCCACACAAACAGCACATATAAACACTAACACCAAGCACTATATAAACCCAGTCACACAAAAGTCCTAAACCAACCCAGCCACACCAACAATACACAAACCCTGCCACACTAACTTTATATAAACAGGAGGCTAACGGCTCTGGTGCTGTTATGAACTAGGTGGCCGATGTTTGATAATTCATGTATATATATTACCATGTAAATCATTAATGGTTATTCTATAATTGGATTTTAGAAAAAAAATTTGTTGTTGTTGTTGATTAGTTTTCCACAAGGGAATACTTCTACCTTCCAGTCCTGTTGTAATACACACACATACACAGACACACACACACACAAAAAAAAAAAAAAAAAAAAAAAATCGTACCCAACGGAATAAATATCGTACCCAACAGTATAAATTCGCATTTCCACTTCAGGAATTTTACTGTCGATACATTTTTCATATAAAATTCATTTCCTAAAATTCATTAACTTACAGGTACTGAATTAAGAGTATGTGACAATTGTTTTTCCCGTGATTAAAAGCATTTATTGTCGATAACATTTACAGTTTACACAGAATCTGCAGCTTCGGGGTTTCCAGCTGGTAAATAGAGAAAATCTCTGACACATTTCTTTTTCTCGTTCGCTCAAGCTTTAACAAGAGACATGTTGTTGTAGCAGAAATATTGTTGCTACTGTCCACGTCACTGCTACTTTTCTTGTTGCTTTGGCCTTAACGACCATTACAGAGTGTCTGTTACTGTTACTTATCTTGTTACTGTGTCCTTAACTACCGTTACTGCGTCTGAGACTGCCACTTATCTCGTTGTTAATGTGTCTTTAACTACCCCCTGCTGAGACTGTTATGGCTACTTATCTCGTCACTTTGTCCTTAACTGTTACTGCTACTTATCTTGTTACTGTGTCCTTAACTACTCCTACTGTATTTGTTATTGCTACTTTTCTTGGTGTTACTGTCTTCCTTAACTACAGTTAATTTGTCTGTTGCTGTTCCTTATCTTGCTACTATCTCCTTAACTAACGACAGAACATCTTCTACCTCTACTTATCTTGTTGTTTCTGTGTCCTTAACTAACTACCCATGACACTCACCATCGACGACCCATGACCCCGCCAACTATGACCCCCTCACTACTCACGATCCTGAGTACACATGACCCATTACCCGACCATTCAAAAGCTCTCACGGAATTCTGACCCATCCCCCTCCTTTTATTCACCGGTCTCCCATGACCTACGACCCCCCCACAATATGTGAACCTCTTTACCTATTACTCTCCTGCAACCCATGCACGACCCTCTCACCTATATGTCTCACACGACCAAATAGCTCCTTGACCATTGCTCTCTCCCATGACCCATGATTGCCATCCAATAAACCTCCCCTTCTCCCTCATCAAGCTCACTCCTCACTACAGCCCATGACTCACACAGTGTACCACAATGTATGATACCCACAGCTCACCATGATTCATGGAGCATACGATCCACCACGACCCATGATGCTAACTGCCTCTCAAAACCTATGGCATCCTTACCCACCGCGACCCATGAACTCTACGGCCCACCATAACCTAAGACAGTCTCAGCCCTCCTTGTCACACGACGCCCATGGCCCACCATGACCCATGAGGGTCACGGCCCACCAGCCCGGGCGGTAATGATAGACAAGATCCACCACAGTGTATACCGTGAGGTGCATCAGCCTGTGGTTGTGGTGCCCCTAAGGACCAGCGGAGAGGCGTGTGTGGTGTACCTTATTACTGAAGATTATGAAGTCATTAGTCCAGTTAGGATGGCATCAACATATCCTCTCCCCCAGCCGGGGGCGCCTCGTGCTGCCAGGGGTACTACAAGATCTACGAATTCGTTCTTCTCAGCTAGTTCCTCCTGAAGAAGACGTTGTCCACTAGTTCCTCCTGAAGAAGACGTTGTCCACTAGTTCCTCCTGAAGAAGACGTTGTCCACTAGTTCCTCCTGAAGAAGACGTTGTCCACTAGTTCCTCCTGAAGAAGACGTTGTCGAAACCATTTGAGTAGAATAGACTCCTGGCTCTTGCTTCCAGTCTTCCTTGCTATCTTCTACCCATCTGTCACTATAGATAATGTTACAAGATCCTTAGGACTTTGGAACTTTTATAAATCGATGTTCTTTATATCGGTAGGCACACAAGCCTAAGACACTCCACCATAATGACCGGAGACAGAAATGTAATGAGAGTAATGAAACGTTTCGACGTTCAACACCTGAGGTCGGACTGCTCAACTTTATAGGCCATCTCAGCCTCCTGGCATACCACTCGGAAATGTAAAACTCACCACAACATTCATGTCAGAGTAGCTGACCCAACCAGCAGCGACCGTATTCCCATGATGAGTCACTCCAATCCTGGCTACCTAAAAAGAGCCAGTTGGAACCTGTACACTGAAGTTATAAACAAGGATCTCTCAAAGATCCATTCTGAAAGGAATAACACCGAAGATACAGACGAAGTATGAAACTGTCAAAAAATATGATTGCCCATCAGTCGCCATCCCGAATAACAGATAGCAAACTTCCATCACTCCCGTTGCCCACCCAAGACACCATAGAACCAAAAACCATTTCACCAGTATTCCCGCTTACGTCTATTCCCACGGGCGAGCAGTGTAATGACCTCCAACTGACCTTAATGGGAAAGGCAAAAGACTAAAATTTACACGGCGTACACGGTCAACACCCCAGCCCAAACCAAGTAAAGTGACCCAAAAATTGTTTTGCAAGGAGCTGGACGTTCACGTGGGCGATCCCTGACGCGACGTGAAATTCGACAATAACAAGGCTTATGAGGACCAAGGGATGGCGACGATCACATTCATGAACACACAGACATTAGACCTTATGACCACGTCTGATGGGAATAGAAATCGTCAAGACTAAGAAAATCAAACGACCGGTTGGTTGACTCAGAACAAGAGCCATCCAACACCAGACCACAGACTCAGCTTGAGCGTCCTCACGTCACTGCCTCTCAAGTGAGAATGAACAAGCCGGAAACCCACGAACTCAGGCCCCCAGGAAAATTAATGCATAAATACATAAAAATAAGTCATCAAGTTACGTCCAAAATGACTTCAATAGCTTCTCAACACGTACAACACAATGCCAAACATAGGATACTTTCCCCCGGAGGTTGGAAGAGGCCAGAGTATGAATGATACCAGAACCAGGAATACCAGATACAAACCCAAAGAACTACCGCCCCGTTCCCCTCCTAGAAGTCCCAGGAAAACTGTTTAAGAGAGTAATTAACCTTGGTTTATGAGGACATCTTGAACATAACAACCTCTATAACCCTAAGTAATACTCCTTCCAGAGGGACAATTACGACTGCGGCAAAAAAGAAATTACCATTTCCGGAAGACAAGGAATTAATTGCACATTTATACGAACACATCAGCAAAACCTTTGATAAAGTGTGGTGTAACATATGATAATCCCAACTGTTAAAGTAAGGTATACCAGATATCACAGAAAGACTCCTGTGGAACTTGCTCTACCAGCACACTAGCAGAAATCATCAACAAGTCTGCAACGTCACCAATATTTCCTTTACCAAGCGGCGTCCTTCAGGGCACCGTCTTCTCCCACCCTGTTCCTAAGTTACACAGCAGACGTTCTCCCGCCAGTTGGGAACACGAGCATGGGCACCATCTTCGTAGTCGACGACACTCAAATAGTAGTCTCAAACAGCTCATTCCGGGAGCGCTATCTTAGAACAATCTGAGGTAACCAGACCATAGAAATTCGAACAGGACTGGATACTAAAACATAAGCAAACAAATTTGCTATAATAGCGCTGGGTAAAGTAAAATCCAATGCCATTATTACAGCGGGTATGAGAATCCTGCACGAGAAGAGCTTCATGATCCTGGCTCACACATTAACGTCACGAGATCTGGTAATCGATCATGTCAACAAAAGAGCTGCATAAAAAAAGCTGCCTTGACCAATCTGGACAGACTCTGGCACTTTCCAAAGGGCCAAAAATTACACCTTGTTAAAGACATGATTCTGCCTATCTTAACCTGCTCCCCTGTACCCATGTACTGTACTTCGCCTCCTAGTCAGGCTGGCTGAAAGTACAGAAGACACACTACGCGTAAGGCTTAACAATTTGTCAGAAAACAAAAAGTATCCCTTCATCCCTCCACCGAAACACTGAAGAACAACATGGACGACAAATGATAGAAAAAAAAAGCAGCACACAGTTACGAGAAGCTGCACAAGATGTCGTGGAGTAGCGAGACAACGATGACACAATCTCGAGACATAGCCGAGACTTCGACAGCAATACAAACATGGTGCACCCTTAGGTCCCACCGAGCCTTATGGAACTATGAGACGCTCCAGCCATCCATCGATTTACATTATTTCCCTTCCTATACCAACAAACAAACAAACAACAAACACAATCACTCCACACAGGTGAGGCACCAAAAACACACGTCCGACAAGCTTCCCTCACGCATCAGAAAACCTACACTGTACACTAGACACCTACAATACAACTCTTTCATTTCAAGACAATACCTTCCCTTTTCCAGCCACCCCCCCCCCTCCCCCCAACTAACCATCCTACTAAGAGAAAAAAAGACAACTCGGGGAAGGGGGAGGGGGTGAGGGGCCAGTCGACCCGTGGAGGAAGAACGGGTGAGGGGCCAGTCGATCCGTGGAGGAAGAACGGGTGAGGGGCCAGTCGACCCGTGGAGGAAGAACGGGTGAGGGGGCCCCCCTAACGACCCGTGGAGGAAGAACGGGTGAGGGGGCCCCCTAACGACTTGTGGAAGGGCGAGTGTGGAACTCCAGACAATCCGTAAAGGGGCGAAAGTCTGACCCCAGACGACCCGTGAAGGGGCGAGTGTGAGGCCTCGCACGACCTGTGGAGGAGTGGGTGTAGGGGCTCGGACGACCTGTTGACGGGCAGGTGTAAGGGCTCGGACAACCTGTTGACGGGCAGGTGTGAGGGCTCGGACGACCTGTTGACGGGCAGGTGTAAGGGCTCGGACGACCTGTTGACGGGCAGGCGTGAGGGCTCGGACGACCTGTTGACGGGCAGGTGTAAGGGCTCAGACGACCTGTAGAAGAGCGGGAGTGGGGCATTTGGACGATCTGTGAACGGAAAGGTGTGGGACTCGAGACGATGTGTGGATGAGCGAGTGGCAAAGAGGAGAGGGACTGGTGTTGGGAGGTGGTGAGGCAGCTCCAGGCGAGGAAATTTAAAGTGATGGTTGAGGCGCAGTATATACAACTTGCCGGGATAGACTGGGCTATTTGGGTCCATGAGAACTCGCACGTAACTGTTATTAGATGTAAACAGAGCGAGGGAATGAAACAAAGTTAACTACCTACATTATATATATATATATATATATATATATATATATATATATATATATATATATATATATATATATGATATCGATTTACCTTTGGGCGACGAGGATTCGAACCCTGCTCACCGTGTCGTAGGCGGGTACACAAACCCTTGCACCTGAGGCGAGAAAAGCTTTCCATCTCGGACCAACCAATGGACCGTGAGATCCCCCTGCCACATCACGTGACCTGAAAGGTACGTATCCCTCAGGTGACGTGAAACCTCATGGACTCTTGGTTTTACATATATATATATATATATATATATATATATATATATATATATATATATATATATATATATATATATATATATATGCAGATAACCACGAGCAAAATCAAACTTTTCGTGTTTCATTTCCTTCGTGGTTATTAGCAGACACTAGATCACGCGCACCACTGTGACCTATATATATATATATATATATATATATATATATATATATATATATATATATATATATATATATATATACACATATATATATATATATATATATATATATATATATATATATATATATATATATATATATATATATATATATATATATATCAATACTTGCTCTCCGTTATAAGCGTTGGCAATGTAACCCCAGGATCAAACGCAGAAATAGCCTCATCCTCTCACACTCGGTCTCTAGCTGTAACGTGTAATATACCAAAAACACAACCCCCTATGCACAACCAGGCCCCACAGACCTTTCCGGCCGCTTCACATGACTTGATTCAGTCCACTGACAGTACGTGGCCCCCTGTATAACACATAGTTCCAATTCACTCAATTACATACACACCTAACGCCCTCCTGCATGTTCAGGCCCTAATGATAAAACCATTTTCACTCCGTCCTTCCATCTCCAATTCGATCTCTCCTTCTTTACTCCTCCACTTCTGCCACATATATTCTTTTTGTCAGCCTCTCCTCACTCATTCTCTCAATATGTCCAAACCATTTCAGCACACCACATCTCTCATTTTCCTTTTCACTCTCGATCACACCGATGTTATCCTGAAACATTTCATTGTCAATATCTTCACTCTTTCCGTATATTCTCAACTAGAGGCCACGACTCGCATCCATACAGCACTTTCATATATGCCCATCTTTACCCTCCCAGGCAGGAACCTCTCGTTCCACATATACCTCAGTGTTACCAGGACTCTTTGCCCCTTCATCCACCTTATGACTTTAATTTAGTTCCCATGGTGCTGCCATGTCCACTCCAGGTATGAAAAACATTTCACTTCTAGCAAGTTTTCTCCCTTGAAACTCGCACCCTAATTAACCTGTCACTTTTCAGGGCTAAAACTAATAACCATGCATTAATTCATATTTACCCTCCACTTTCTCCTTTCACACGCTCTTTCAAACTCGGACATAGTTTCTGCAGTTTCTCACTCGAATCTACCACCAGTGTTATTACCAAACAATAACGGACTTACCTCAGAAGCATCCTACATCCCTGCCAGAATGCAGCCTTCCACCTCTCCCCAGATCCCACGCATTCACCTCCCTCACCACCCCGTGCATAAGCAAATGACCAGCCACTGGTAAC
Source organism: Panulirus ornatus (assembly GCF_036320965.1). NCBI lineage: Eukaryota > Metazoa > Arthropoda > Malacostraca > Decapoda > Palinuridae > Panulirus > Panulirus ornatus. The sequence goes on from NC_092234.1 coordinate 60,657,719, forward strand.
GTTACACACCTCTGCCTCAGACCCACCTTAACCTGTGCCTCACCATGACCCATACATACAACGCAAATCCTAATGAACCAGTCAACTACATAGTCATACCCTTTCTTAAGCAATTCAACTGCATTACCATCCACTCCAGCTGTCTTGCCACATTTCATCGTATGCAAGGCATTCCTCACCAAACTACTTGCCTATCAATCATATGCAATATGATAATGCCGTCGTAAATATTTCCTCCTTTTTAAACCATGTATCCTCCATTCACCATGAAGGGTCTTGGGATATGCTGAACGGTGTTAGTAGTGCTACAGTGATGTGGGATGTCGAAATTGTAGGCGGGAGTGCGAAATGTTTTATCTGGGAGTGCGGTTTCTGATGGGTATAATATGTCTAGTGGGATGGTGTTCAAGACCGAGTTGGGAGCGCGGTTATTTAATGTTTGTTGGGTAATTTCAGTGTTATATCTGTTAGGGGTGGTCGAATCTATGAGCAGAGATTGCTGAAGAGCGAAGCAGGGATAAGCTTTCTCTTTCAGCCATGGGGTTGCATGTTAGTCATGGAGTGGTGTGAATGTGGGTTGTTTAGCGCCGTTGCAAACGATGTAGTGTCGAGCACGCTGAGGTGGGATTTCATTAGGAGGATTCATGTCTTATTGTGTAGGTATTGAGTGTTTGTGGTTGCTATGAAGCCAGTCATTGTTCTGAGTGCTTTATGTTGTTCGGTTTGTAGCTTTGTTGTCTTTGCCAGGGAGAGGGTGAAGGGCCAGGCACCTGAGGCACACTTCAGGGTGGAGTGGATGAATTATTTGTAAAGAATACGAAGCGATTCGGTTTCTTGTCTAAACCTCATACTAGTTAGCGTTTGGGGTACAGAGTTTGCATGATGCTTTTGTGTTTAGGTTTCTCGTAAGGGGAGCGAATGTTGTGCGTGTGATGCCCAGAATAATTGGTATTATCTTTTTTTTCTCTTTCTCTTTCTTTGGTAGGAATGATTGTTCCGTTCAAGGTAACTGAAGGATGCGAGCTGGGTTTCTTTCTGTGTGGGGTTACAAAGGTGAGAGTGAAGACTTCTGTGGAGACGAAGACATTTTTTCAAGGTGAACCACTGACCCAATTTTGTAATATAGCGCTGCTTGTTTACTGCTGTCCCTGTGGTGTCAGGGTGTTGTGATGTGATTGTGAGGTTGTGGGCATATGAAAGGACCCTCATATTGTGGGTTCTTGAAAGTAATGGAGGATCATGCAAGAGGTAGACTGAAGACAGCTGGAGAAAGAGCTGTACCTTGGGTTACCCTTGTTATAAAGCCTACGGGTTTTCGAAGTGAACTCATTGTCAACGACTCTGGCATGGCGGCCGGCACTGTGGTGGAGGTTGGCGTCAAGTAGCTTTTATGGAAGTATGTGTCGGGGGACAGTGCAAAATACTTGTTTGATGTCTCTAGCCATCTACATTGATGGGGATGGGGGGGGGGGGGTTATGGTTGGTTGAAGCCGTCTAAGGTATGTTGTGTGAGGTCTGCGTGCTGTGTGATGTTGGATTGTTTGGATCTAGAGCCTTTTTGTGCGATCAAAAGTGGGATATCTAACTTGATTTTATTTTGGAGAGTTTTCCAAAAGTTGGAACAGTGAAGACAGAAGTGATATAGGGCAGCAGGAGACGGGGGAGTTGGGTGGTTTAGAGGGTTTTATGATTTGTATTTTGTTGGCAAGTTTCCGGATGTTAGGGACTTGTTTATATAGCCAGGGGTGGTTGCAGATATCTCTTAAGTGCTTGGGTTGGAATTGGGCCAAAGTGTTTTTTTGTGAAAGTTTGATATGAGTTCCTGTTGCAAGAGAGTTCAAGATTTTAATTGCATTACACGTATCTGTGAGACTGAAGGGTGGATGAATAGTTTTTGGATGGATTTTACGAAGGTAGTTTGTTGCTGATCTTTTGATGACGCCCAATGAATACGTTTCTGTGATACGTGGGAGAAGGGATGTCTTTAGACTGGGTTAGAAGTGCCTCATGAGCAGGTGTTGGCTCAATGGAGTAAGTGTGGATCATATTCGACGTGGAGTTGTTTGCTGTGGGTCATGTGGTTCACTGTGCTGGGGAAGGATAGCCATTTTGCTGTTTGCCTTTTAGTGATCTGGTTTGTCATGATGTTGCTTAGAGTTTGAATTTGGTCTGTGATTTCTGTTGATAACGTAAGATTTCCGCAGAAATGGTTTCTTTGTTCTATGAGGTCTAGAAATGGCGGAAGGAAGTTTGAGTCATATTTCTTTCCATGTCCTTGTGGTATATGGTCTATGCTGCCTTGGTTGGTGATGATGATGATGCATGACCTAGGGATGAGAATTCACCCACAGAGGAGTTTTGGAGCATGATTCCATGTACTGCGTGAGGGCTGGCCTGTCTGTCTTCCTATACTTTGTGTAAATCTTTTTGGTGAGTGTGTGGGTTGGGTGGGCCAGGTGGAGGGTTATCAGAATGGGTAAGTGGTCATAGGACAATTTGTGTGTGTTCTAGGCGGTCCTTGTGTACAGTGCTGGTGAACAGAAGGTAATGTCTGGTGAGGAGGGTTGCTGGAGGTGGTAGGCTGGGATTGTGGTTGGCTGGTTGCGACGGTTGAGGATACTGCACAAATTCTATTGGTTTATGAGGAGCTCATCTCGGTGATCATGGTGTGAGTGTTGAGCCAAGTGGGACAGTGGACAATGAAATCTCCGTAGAGACAGATGTTGGATAGGCTGGTCAGGTCCTGGAATGGGGAGCATAACGGGTAGAGTACATGATGGGTAGAGGTATATTAGTGTTGACGATGTGTAATCATCACATTGAAGTCATCATATGGGTTGTGTTTCTAAGGTGTTGTCATTATCTGTAAAGTGTATGTACTATGATTAATGTCGAAGAATGAGTTGGTGAACGAGTGTGCCCCTCCCGGTCCTCGTTGTCTGCCTTGTCATGTGGTTGTGTAGGTGTAGCGAGGTGGGAGTGTGTAGACGGATGTGAGTCTGGTTGGTCTCTTGGTTGAAGGCTGTGTGGATGTCGTGTTGTCAGAGTTGGTCGAGTATTTCACTGGGTTTGTTTTTCATGCCACTGGCAGTGAGATATAGGACGTTTAGTTTGTGGTTGAAGTTCCGTAGGTTAGTTGGATGTGATTGTAAAGACTGGGCCCAACCCAGTGCTCTGTGCTGTTGAATGTTTGTGCTTGGAGTGTGAGGGCTTGTGAAGGTGTTGCGGGAGTTTTCCTCTAAGAGGGTGGGTGTTGCATGTCTAATGCTCCGAGTATTCTTATATGGACGAGTGTGATGTGCACTAAAGGGAATACCACTAAATGCATCTGGAGTACGTGATACAGTGATGCTTCTTTATGCTGGGCATTTGTTCCCGTGAGCAGAGTTTCACAAGTATTCCTGGGTTAGAGTTATGTCGACCGCTCGTAGGTGAATGATGATGACCTGAGCATCATCTCACAGTGATGAAGAAATGTAAATATGTCTGGGCAGTACTGTGGGGAGGGTTGAGACATCTCTGGGAGGGGGGAGAACTGGTGGGTCTCTCATCTCTCCTTGGATCTGGGAAGTACTGGGGGAGAGGCTTGGGACACACACACAACTCTTCCTGGGGTGTGGGTAGCCCTGGGGCATATCTCCCCTGGGGTCTAGAGAGCAACGGGGGAGGGGTTGGATCCCAATTAACTTCTAGTGTTCGGTGGGGCACCACGGGAAGAGGGATGGATCCCAAAAATCTTTCAGAGTCTGGGAAGCACGAGAGAGAGAGAGAGAGAGAGAGAGAGAGAGAGAGAGAGAGAGAGAGAGAGAGAGAGAGAGAGAGAGAGAGAAACCCACATGCCTCCTGAGGTCTGGAGAGTACTGGGGGGAGAGAAATGAGTCCCATGTCTCTCGTATATTCTGGGGAGTACCGAGTGAGTGGGTTTGGTCCCATTCTTTCCTGGGGTCTGGCCAGCACTGGGAAGAGAGATGGGTCATCATTACTCATAAGGTCAGGGGAATACTGGGGAGAGGGTCTAATGTCACTCATCTTCTGGAATCTGGGGAGCACTGGAAAGGGGAGTGAGCATCGGATCTCTCCTGGGGTATGGGGAGAACTGGAGACGGGTGGGGTCCTTCCCTCGTATGGTCTGGCGAACAGGGGAAAGGGAGGAAAGGAGCGACCCCTACTTTTCCCCTGGGGTCTGGGGAGCACTGGGGAAAAGATCTGGTTCCCATATCTTTCTTAGGGCTCTGTGGTGTACTGGGGGAGGAGGAGGAGGAAGGGGTGGGGTGGGGACTGCCGTATCTCTCCTGCCCACAAAGCCATCCACAAATATTTGGGGAAGTTGCTTCCCCAGCTCTCCGGCATTATCCTATGTTGACATTCAATATACCTTCCTTTGAGCTCCTCACTGACTGATGAATATTGAACTGGTCCACTGATCTGTTGCTGTTGGTTCATAGTTCTACCAAGGGGAAACGTATTTTATTTACCTTTTCTCAATGATTCAAACGTGTTCCACTTACTACTCGTGTTACAGGAAGTCAAGAAGTTGTCACATCACATGAAGACATCCCTATCTGTGTGTGTGTGTGTGTGTTGTGACCTATCATGATAATGCAGTGTTGGTGAAGTGTCACAGCAGTGATCTGCTGTGATGGTGACTTGTTACAGATGATTTAATCATGATGGTGACCTGTCACAGATGGTTTAGTCATGCTGGTGACCTGCCACAGTTGGTTTAGTCACGCTGGAAACCTGTCACAGTTGATCTAATCATGTTAAAGACCTGTCACAGCATTGACGTGTCACGCTGGTAAGCTGTTAGTGCAGTAACCTGTCTTGCTATTGATCCGTCACAGTGTTGACTGGTTACGGTGGTGACTTATCATGATAGTGACCTTTATTCTTTTTGGGTAGTGACCCACCACGGTGGTGATCCACCCAACGGGTGACTGGTCATGATGGCGATCTACCAAGGCATGATCATGATCCTCATCCTGGTGAGTGAGTTACTACACCACGGGTACGAGAGGAAAGATAACTTCTTCAGGTCTTGCGCCACCAACATTCAGGTCCTGGGAATAAAATGAACAAACTTAGTGTATACAAACGGCCAAAGTTCGCGTGTGGATCCCATGCCCAAACTTGGGGTGTAAATTGCCTTCTGGAGAAGCCCCAAGTTCTTTCTCTCAGGATGAGAGTGAAATAGATGAAATTTCCAGCCAAACAGTGAGTGCCTTCGTGTTGGCGAGTAGGTCCAACGGTCTATGAAACGGAAACGAGTGCCTTTGTCCGCGAGAGCGACAGAGAATTTCTCCTTTGTTCAGAAAGGTCGTGACCATCACAGTGTACTCCATGTTGTTTATCTCCATTTTCTTCCTCTGTGTGGCGGGCGATACCGACAATGTTTTTTTTCCTTTCCTCCAAGATGGCCAGAAGGTCCCACAGCTGGTGAAGTATGAACGAGACCACCACACGCCAACTGTACTTTCACCTTCTAACCGTTAATGTTTTGACTGTGCTCCTGCTGCTGCCCTCTGGCGCCTTTACCAACCCTTACTACCATGCAACACCTCCCGCTGTGTCAACTACTGCCTCCCGCTGTGTCATCCAGCACCTCCCCGCTGCGTCACCCACCGCTTCCCGCTGTGTCAACTACTGCCTCCCGCTGCGTCACCTAGCACCTCCCCGCTGCGTCACCCAGCATCTACGGCACTTTCAGCACGGCCTGCCGGCCTCCCGTCGACAGATCCAGGCTGCTCCCCCATATCATGTGAGGGAATATCCTCGCCATAATCATTCCCAGAGGTAAATGTTAAGTGAGAGTGTCTCTCTCCCAGTGAGAGTCACTCTGCCTCAGAGCAAGAGTCACTCTCTCTCAGCACATGTCACTCTCTCTCAGTATGCTTGAATACGAGTCACTCTCCCTTAAGAGAGAGTCGCCCTCCCTCTGTGCGAGTCAAGTCAGTAAGTTAGAGTCACTATCCCTCATTCAGAGTCCATTAGAGTCGCTCTCCCCCACGAAGAGTAAACGAATTACTCTCCCTTGGTGAGATTCACTCTCCCCTGGTAAGAATCGCTCTCCCTCGGTGAGAATCTATTGGAGTCACTCTCCTCCAAGGAAGCGTAAGCGAGAGTCACTCTCCCTCGGTGAGTGCGACTCTCCCTCACTGAGAGTCAGCGGGAGTCCGTGCGGCAGTGAGGGCTGGGTGGGTGGGGAGGGGCCGGGTTCTGTGCCACGCCGCCCGCCAGCCAATCACTGGTGCAGGGAGATAAAGACGACGGGACCTCCAGGTTGAGCGGCGGTCCTGTGGCCTGGCTCACTCCACGCTGCCATCCATGTCAACAAATCGAAAATAAACAAAGTTAGGATAGGGCGATGGCTCGGAAATTGGAGTGAAACAATAGCCCTTTATGTGGGTGAATGATGAGCACATTCCCCCGACACCTGTGTTACTTGTGCAGTTTATGGGGTTTGGGGAAATATATTGTGGTATGGGTGCTGGAGTCAGCAGAGGTGGGAGGAGGTGGTGGTGATGATGGTAGCAGCGTAGTCTGGCGGATACAATAAATCACCAACGTGTACAGTACGTGGAGGCAGACCTGCTCTCGTGGCGCCACAGCACATCTCTCAACTTTTCCTACTATCGCACAACTTCTCAGACTTGTCTATGGTGGTTATCACTCATACGGTGATCGTTCTGTCCCTTCTAGTTATCTATCCACCAGCACTTACGAACGTGTCATGCAGTCATGCAGTTTTCGCATGTCTTTCCATCATCCCCTTTCCCTGAATCTCTAAGGATCTGTCAGCTGCTGTTACTGATTATATAATCTTGATGAATTTATGAAGTCAGAGATTATCTGCTGTTTTGTCCACAATACTCTATTCAGAACGTCTCTGTTCCATCTTTTTCATTCTGACTTTACTCCTTCTTTGCTCAATTATGCTTTTCAAATGTTGTCTGCCCGCCGTAGTACCGCCTGTAATCTCATCCCTCCACACTGCGTTCCCGAGATGTTTTGCTGTTTGACATCTCTGACAGAGCCACATCTCTCTCTTTGTTCAAACCTTCCTCCTGTATTGGAAGCTTGAGTTACTCCATCGGTGTGAATTACGCAGAGGCTTCCCTAACAACCATCTATATCATGGCTGTAGAGCTCCATCACCCGATCTATGTTCATGTGAAAATTCCTCAAGTCTGTGAGGTTTCCACAATTATGTCACTTATTTGTGTCTTTGTTTTCTTTCTCGTCATCTTATGTTCTCATTTACGACATAGTCAGACTACATCACAGCATGAGCACCTTTTTCAGCGAGTGTATCATATACGATATTCTCAGTTTTCCTGCTGCTGTATGCAAATATATGATTTAGTATGATGGCTTATCAACCTCTCTTGTTCTAATCTGTCTATCTGTTAGGGTGGAGATGGTGGGTCTCTTGGCCAAATTCTGTTGGAGGTGGTGACGGTAGTATGGGTTAGTGGCTAAAGTCTGTAGGACGTAGGGAAGGGAGGAAGTTTGAGTGGCTACAATCAGTGGGAGGTGATCATGGGAGTGTGGTCATGTGGGAGGTGGTGATGGTCTGGTGGCTGCAGTCTGTGGGAGGTGGTAATGGCGGATACTGTCAACCGCTCGTGTTATTGTCATGGGTGGGGACGTTAGAGAGATACTGCTCCCGGTGCTGCACTTACTGCTGGGGGCCTGCATCCCTTTACCACACCCACGCGGGAACAACCCCTTTAACATATTCACCAGGAGACATTGCCCCCCACCCACCTCGAACGCATTCCATGGGGCTGGACCTGACCTGCCACACCTACATAACACTTGTGCTCCAAGCAGCGGGGTGCAAAGTCTCTACCGGACCTACCAGGGTTCCCAGATGATCTACTCCACCTGCAGGGGCTAACGCACTCTCTACCACACACTTCCATCAGCCAGATACTGTTGACCAAGCAGTTTCCCCACACACTATCTAGTACACCTACTATGGGACCATATGAACCCTACTGGAGAAACAACCTCTCCTCCAGAATTAGTAAGGGAACGTTCCCCCCTACCACACCTACTAGAGGACCATAGCCCCTCTACCAAACCCAAGAGAAGACCAAACCCTTCTACCACACCTAGCAGAAAGCCACAACCCCTGTAACACATCGAACTCAAGGCCACAACCCTTCTAACACCCTTCCAGAGGACCACAACCCTTTAACACACCTACCATAGAACCACAACCCTTCTAACACATCTAACATAGGACCAGAACTCCTCTAGCACACCTACCAGAGGACCACAACCCTTCTACCATACCTATCAGAGGACCACAAGGCCACTAACACACCCGCCAGAGGAACACAACCTCTCTACCACACCTACTAGAAAACCACAGTCCCTCAACCTCATCTACCAAGGGGTCGCAACTCATAACTCTTCTACCGAAGGTTACAAGGTCTGTCGCAAACAAAGGGGGACTGCAGCTTGCATATTGCATCCAGGAGTCATAAACATTCTACTACACCTACTTACAGCTGTAAGCTTTGTAACACACACACACACACACACACACACACACACACACACACACACACACACACACACACGGTGCGAGGGAGAGGGGTTGATTATTCTCAATATTCTACAAGAGGATCACTAACTACTGTCATAACTATAAGGAAGACAAACTTCTTCACAGCTGTTACGGTAATTATATAACTCTATCTCTGAGTGTTCACAGCTCTACCCCTGAGTGGCCACCACCATGCCACTGAGAGGCCACAACTCTGCCCCTGAGTGGTCACAACCCTGCCACTGAGTGGCGACAACTCAGCCCCTGAATGGCCACAACTCTGCCAAATAGGGGCTATAACTCTGCCACTGAGAGGCCACAATCCTGCCACTGAGTGGCCACAAATCAGCCCCTGGGTGGCCACAGCTCTACTTCTGAGAGGCCACAACTCTACTGGTTAGGTTTGCTGGTCTTCTATCAAAGCCAAACAAGACTTGGTCTCCTCTCTTTTTAACCTTTGCCAAAACGCCGTAGGTTTCCCAGCGTTGTGATAAGCAGCCAGAGGGATATCCTTTGTCAGGGGCGCCTCGCCAGTCGGGGTTGAACTGTATCAGGTGCTGGCAGGGCTCCAGCCCCCAACTGCTCACAATTTACACCATAAATTGAGCACAATGTGTAAAGTGGATCGGAGGGGCCCAGGTCCCGCTCCAAGTGGCACCACCATCACTATAAATCGTGGAATTAACCTTCCTCCTTACTGCTTCCTCTCCTCCTCCTCCTCCTTCCATATACTGCTCGTCTGCTTCCCAGAAAGGCAGTAGATAAGCCATTCATCCCCCTACATCAATGACAGACCTTCCTCACCTCCGTTGGAAGGGGGGGAGAGAGAGAGAGAGAGAGAGAGAGAGAGAGAGAGAGAGAGAGAGAGAGAGAGAGAGAGAGAGAGAGAGGCACCGCCGCAGTCTTTTTGTTGTTGTTGTTGTTGTTTTTATCGTTGTTCCTTCATGATGTGAAAATCTTATTTTCTCTTGAACTGTTCCTGGTTCCCTCACCTCCTTACTGCCATGAGTTGATATATTTTCGTGTTCACAAGACTCAACAGCCACAGTCGACCATAAACAGTAAACTTGACTGTTAACCAGTACTGGTTACCGTCGACAGTCACAGGTAACTGGTCTTCAAGCAGAGCGACCAGTAACCAAGAGAGGTGGCCAGTAAAACCAGTACAACAGGCCGTTAACAGACACAGGGAAACATTAACCAACTAATGCAACATGAGAGTGGCTGTTAACTGATAGGAGAAGCTGTTAATGTTGGCTCTTGCAAGAAAAATAGAGACCGTTTTTCTACTATGAACAGTGTATATTATCCTAAAGTTGCGGTCAGAGAACATTTATGGCCACAGAACGGTTGTGGCCTCAAAACAGTTGCGGACACAGAATAGTCGTGGCCACAGAATAGTCATGGCCACAAAATAGTTGCGGCAACATAACAATCGTTTCTACAGAACAGACGTGGCCAGAGAACAGCTCCGGCCACAGAATGGACGTAGTCAAAGAAATGTCGTGGCCGGAGATGACTTGTGGCCACAGAATAGATACGTTGGACGGATATGCCTCATGAATAAAGCAGTCTCCGCGTCTAGTGATATGCAGACGTTCACTCATCATTGGGTAATGTCCATAGGGAATATCATTCTCTGTTGTTAAGCCTACCATGACCATGTTCTATAAGGATTATAAAGATTTCATTACCGATCAACTGGTTTATATTCAGCTGGTAACACACGTGTCTTCTCGTTGGTCTCAAACTACTTTTAAGTAAGGAAACTTTGTGCAGGTCTGGAATGAGGTTAAAAGTAAAGTTTTCCAGAACATTAAAGGTAAAGACCTGAAATATCTTCGTACTAGATTAGATTACACAATAAAGAAGTTTGGGACGGGCAGGATGATAAAAAGGCTCAGAAAATGTTCTCTTATCCTATAACTGGCGTCAGTTCAGTATGGATTTAGTGTAATAATGGTGATAGGTTGAGGGGAGGCAGGGGAAGGGTGTGTACAGAGAGACATGAGCAACACAGCAATTTGTCAACGAACAGCACAAAGCATCAGGACTCGGAGGCAAGGTGATGCAGGAGCAGCAGGTGTGATGAGACACAGATCCCAGGTGCTGGTACAGGAGATATAACGTGGTACATCAGGCGTCACACGGTGGACTGCGTATGAAGATGCAGAAGGCCTCAAAGACTCCTTAAGTCAGAGTATCATAGCAGACGACGTTCAAGCGCTGTTAGAGCGCTTGTGTCTGAACCATGGAATGCTCGACTGACTCATCTTATGTGATGGTATCTGAGGCAGTGAGGGCCAGTAGTGTTGTGGGCGTGCTAACTGTGTGTGTGCGGGCGCGTGCATGTGTGTGTGTGTGTGTGTGTGTGTGTGTGTGTGTGTGTGTGTGTGTGTGTGTGTGTGTGTGTGTGTGTGTGTGTGCGCGCGCGCGCGCTTGTGTTCGCCAAGCTCGACCTAATCCGTTACCTTGTCAATGTAGGCGGCCCTTCTGTCGTTAAGGTCAAAAGCGTACAACCTCTGACCTCACATTTACAATAGAGAGTATGTGACCCTGGAGGGTCCCAAGTAACTGTTCCTTGTGTTTGATTAGCCGAGTACAGATCCTTCCATGGCTATTTGCAGGGCAATGTGATTAGTAGAGGTGTGACAGAGGCCTAGCCTTAGCGTGGCTGTAAGAGTGTTTTGATTATTACACACTCAATGTAACATCGCTGATGTTTAGCTAGTGATGCTACAGTGCTCCCCGGCACCACATCTCTCCTAGCCATGTTAAATCATCGCGTGTGTAGTGGGTATCAGTGGGCAGGGCGCCAGTGTGCGTGAGGCAGGTGTCCCTCCGAAGGGTGAGGCTGCCGGATCTTGTGGGGCTTCTGAAGAAGGAATAATGGTGTATGCCATAGTCCTGAATTAGTGGGCTGATGCCACATGCGCTTTGCGGCGCGGGCGTAACCGGAGGTTCCATAGTTCAAGCTGCTTCGCGAGACAGTCGGTAGCGAAGTCTTATGCGAGTCTTGCTTGACGGGCCATGGGAGATGAAGCAGCATCACAGAACTCTGCTACAACGGGGAAAAGCCAGGAGATACATGGCGAACAGCTACTGATAGCGCTCCAAGTTCTGACCTAAATATCTACCCAGGTCACTGTGAGGTTAATGTCAGTAGCTCAATGAGATAATCATGGTGGCCAGGAGTGGCAACCTGTGGCTGATGTCGCTAACCAACACGCAAGGAGGAGCATCACGGATACGAAGTGCATTACACGTCTAGCCGTTGCATCCCCTAGTTTTTGTGTGGAGACCTGTCACTCGAGAATTGACCGTGATGAATACCATCTTCTTTACTCGAACAGCTAAGCTTTGGCATTCTCTTATTTTCTTTTTTTTTTTTTTCTTTCACTTATCACGTACATAGCACAAGTTCCCGGCGAGGGAGACTCGTCCACCTACCATACTGTGTCCCTGGAGTCTTGGTCCATCCACTTGGTTTACGTGCTAGAGTACTAGGCACATGTCTAGGCACTGTTCCTAGCCAGCAAAATGTCTTTTCTCTCTTTCTTTTGCAGCGGCGATCAAGGGACCGAATCATACTCCCACCCTCTTCCCGGCTGAACAGATGCCTTCCGACACTCGCTCTGCGCCTGCGTCATCCACCCACTTCAGACAGATGCAGTCAAACAACGACGAGACTAGATAGTGTGTGACGCTAGGACTGACCTGCCAGATCTGTGGTACCCCACCCTGCCAACCAGCCGAGGGGGAAACCTAGCGAAGGATCCTAACCCTGCAACTCCCTCCTCCCTCCCTTCAGGGACCGCAAGTGAAGGAGGGAAATAAGACCTGGATCCTGGCCCCGCCCCTCCTCCTCCTCCTGGACTCTCGCGCTAAGGGCGTCGCTGCTCGTAGGGCCGGACCCAGACATCTTATTGACTCCGCTGAACAGCAGATGGAGCGTTAGATGGTTGACATCATAGCCGCCATCAGAGAGAGCCAGCAGCACCAACTACAGCAAGCCGCTTCCTCCGGTGGCCAGGCCTCCCCCGCTTCGGTAGGTGAAGTGCCCGACCAGGCGACAGTCAGCGTGTGATGATACATCTGACAGGTACCACCAGCAAGGAGAGACCCTGGATGAAGAAGAGCTCGAGCAGGAGCCATCAAACCCGGAACCCTTGCTATGGCAATTCTCGATGAAACAGGCAAAACAAAATCATACAGTAAATAATTCAGACAGGCCGAGCTGTTACCATATTTATATGCAGATGGCGGAAAGGGTCAACTTTTTGAACAGTATACATATACAGAGAGAGAGAGAGAGAGAGAGAGAGAGAGAGAGAGAGAGAGAGAGAGAGAGAGAGAGAGAGAGAGAGAGAGATTAGTTCAACGGGATCGCTCTTGAATACGATTATGAGATTCTTTCATGGTCTATATGACGACTTAGGACAATACTGAATGATAAGAACATCAAGATGAATGGCCTTCCCATCTATGCTCACAACAGCGTCCATCATGACCTCATTTGTGAATCTGACGACCCTGATACACTTTATCCATTCTTCCCAGTGACTACCGATGATGCTCAACTTTACACCTGCGATGAACATACTAGATCAGGTCAACTTGACTGCACACAACTTCCCTCTCCCAAGTGAAAAGAACTTACCGACACAGGAGACCTCATCTCACGACACCCGCCAGCCTACATCAGAACCTAACCAACTTCATTCCTCTCTAAGTCCCAGTCAGAACGGTGTATATATGGTCAAGGCAGTGTGGGGGTCGTGTGTGATCTTACACCAGATTATTTCCCCCTATTCTCTTAAAGTACATACAGGCTCTGAAGCCCCTCATATCCCTCTCATCAAACATCGCATTTCCATCCCCTGGAACTTACACGACCTATCACTGTCAAAGTTGGTGGCTGGTATGCTGGATACCCCGCCATGAGTGTTGACTCCTCCTTTATTGACATTGTTGCTGTCATCAAAGACTTTCACGACTGCTACCTGCTGCAAACATACCAGTAGAGAACAAAGAAGTGCAAAAGGATCTGAACCCATGACGAGTGACTACAAACCCTTGAGGAGAAGGTTCGGGTAACTGCAACCGACTGTCACCAAGATCGGAATGGTGACAAACTCCTTGCTGATCGGAGGGCATCACTGGAGTTCCACGAGATGAAAGACCAATCGCGAACTCGTTTGTGGAATCGCCTCGTACAACAGCATCAGTGTCCACACACACACGAAGTCAGGAATGGAAGGACATCAACAGGATCACCGATAAGAAACAACCACCCGTCCTTCACAGTCCACAGCAATACGCTTATGATCTGCCAGAGCAGTGGTCTGCACAAGCACAAATCATCGCACTGCCTCTGTATGTTCAGGTCTGTCCGCACTGAACTGTCGTCAACAGAAGTTTTAACATAGAAATAGCTCGTCGCGATCAAATGGAGATGGACAACATCCCAGTCGCATCCACACAGCTACGACGGGCGCTCCTTTAAGGCAAGGCCATTGCACCAGGGAGTGAGGGTGTCACTTACGTCATGCACCGATTTATCTTAAATGTGAACTCCTCTGCTAATCCCCGTTCTCGATCTCTTCAACAAAGAGCCTTCAATAAGGAGTCCGTCCTCATGACTGGATACGCAGCACCATTATACCTATACCAAATTTAACCTAACTCTGAACAGTCTCGAATTCTCTCTCCCTCTCACGTCCTATCACTGTAGACTTTTAAGCCGTATCATCCCTCATCTCTGCTTTCTTGTATAGTAGGTGTACACGTCACTGCTCTAACGAGTACCTTGCTCATCAACAAGAAAACACATGTACAGTCTCCACTGAGCTCAAATCTACCTTTCGATATCATGAATAAAGAAATCATCCTCGAACCACGATCAGACCTTGGCATGAGAGGTCAGCTGGATCAGAGGGTACCCAGCAGACCGCCGGTGGAAGGTCTTACTCAGAGGCGTCCTCAATGACTCGTTTTCTTTTGCCACAGCGTAGGGGGGTTTCAGCCCGACACTGATCGGTGTTCCCGTGCACAATCTTCTCGCCAGTCTTGATCTTGATAATGATGATACGATGCTGCTCTATGCTGATGACATTGGTATTCGCACCTCCTAACCTGTGGGACTTAAAAATTTTCCTTGACAAGTTCATACACTCCACCGTTCAGTGTGATCTTGTTATCAACGCTGACAAAACGAGTCTTTATTTATGATGATCATGTCACGAATTAGAATTACCCATTCGTGCCAAATAATGACATAACTTAATCATGTCAGTTATACACCTATCTAGGGATAAACATTGGTGCTCTTACTGATCACACAAATCTAAGTATCTAGCTTGTAAGCCAGGACCTCTCTGTACCCCTACAGGCAAGAAGATTGGCGTGAATGTTCCCACTGTTCACAACTTTGACCTTTCATAAACACGATCAGTACTCACTTATCATCCACCTATTAATGGTTGACGTACAAATCCTGGGTTCTCTTGGTGTAGCGATTAGCGTTCCTGACCGTGACACACTCACGGGCCCTACAGGGTCGAGAGCATAGGTTCGAATCATGGCTGTGGCAGTTGGTCCATAGTCAACCCAGCTGTTCATCCATCCCTAGGGGTTGGTCGATAAAATGGGTACCGATCTTAGTGCCTTGTGTCTCAGAAGCCTCGCATCCACTCCAAATTTTGCACAACACCTTCCACGCATCATGAACGACCCCAGCTCCCTGATCGCAATAACGATTTATCATCCACCAAGTCACTGCAGGCGGCTTGACCTGACTTAAATCAATGGCATCTATGGGAATTCTCACCTACAGATCCTCTGCCAGTATCCTTATAACGTTGTATTATCAAAGCTCTCTAAACTGATCATGTAAACTGTCATCCTGATCAACACGTTCCTCATATCTCACAAGGACTAATACACGAACAGCAAGGCAGGATGCATACAACAACAAGCTTGACCATACATCACATATATACCGATAGATCCCTGCTGGCCGGCGAGGCTAATGCTGTCTACAAGTGGCAGCAATTTCATTCACTCAGCTTATGATCCAGCTCCGTCCGCAGCGAGTTTCCAGTATTCTTCTCAAGACCCTAAGATATCTAATCCAACTCCGATCTCATTCTGCAATCCTCTCTGTCTCCAAACCAGCTCCTACAACACACTCGAGAGGAAGTGCCCTGCAGGAGATGTTTCTTCCATTATTCACTCCTGTTGAGTGAAGCCTATGAATGGCCTACACATTCAGTTCCTGTGAGTACATTCACACGTTCAACAGAACTGCCACGACCACGTTGATCATGTATACCATAAGAAGGCGGTACTGCTGTAGACACGCTGAACAAATTGACAAACGTAAGCACGATGACTAACCTCCACACTCAAACAGATGTTAACAAATCATCCATTTCCTCGGAAGGGTGGAAATTGCTGGCTGTTGGGGATAAGAATCTTCAGGAAAATATATTACTGCTGTGGAGGAAGGTTCTCCCAACAATACGCGTGGTATGACGAGGAGAAATGGTGGGAATGATTGGCCATAGGATGAATTATTCCATTCAGCCGTTCTCCAGCGTAACATTATTAAGACGTCAGTAAATACAGCAGTGAAACTCCTTGAATGAAAAGTACAAAATTAAGTCAGGTCATAAATTCAACGTGCTACACCCGACACGACCCAAGTTTTGTTTCTCAAGCTCATTCATCAGCAACACATGAGGGCTCACCGCACCTCCGCCACTAGCCTTCCCGAAGCCTAGGCGTTAGTACCCCTATGGTCGTTAGTAGCCTGCCACCCACTACTACCACCACCACACTACAGCAGCAGTAGATGCCACCTGCTACTTATGGCATTGTATTGTCCGGCTAAGTGACCCTCACTCGTATATCATATGTGATGAGTGTGTATATGTACTGTAATTACCAAAGTCATGTAACACGTCATATGTTACCCATACCATTAGTATCAATTTGTATCCAGTAAATCACGTACCATGTAACAAGTGTGCCCAAACCTCCTTTCGTCCCTGACACGAAGAGGAACCTCTTCGTTCCTGGGCCCACTTGGGACCACCTGTCACTCTCCTATATCGAGACACTATAATGAGTAAATCTTATGTGGCAGAGAAGTGAACTGCTTCAACGAAACAGCCCACTGGCACTGTACCTTTCGCTCCTAGAAATGTACCTCACGTACCCCAACATGAGGTTTCACATGCTCCCTGAGAGTCCACAAGACCCTAGGTTGGGAACCACTGACTTTGACAAAAAAGAAATGCCTTGGATGGGATTATACCTCAATATAATTGATGTAGTGCTCGTCAACAGAGACCTGGAAAATATCAATGACGTCTTAGCATGAGAATGTAAACGTGGAATTAAATCTAGCATGGGACAGCCAAGCTACAACCTGAGTCAGCCACTGAGGTAAGGACGGACACAGTAAGCGGCACAGGGCCGTCGTCGTGTGCCATTCCTTGTCGTGGCAAGGGTCAGTGTAACATTAACGAGGCGCGGCAGCTTTAGCCTACAGAGTAACCTCCCCGGGTGATGGAAGATCTCATACTTCTCGTGGTACACTGCCGCTCTGATGATACTAATTAGCCAAGCTGAGAGGCCATGACGGGCCGAGCAAGCTGAAGATGGAATCTAACGCCGGTCCAGGCCAGCACGAAGAGTGTTGCAGAGGACGAACTTAAGTTGACGCCATTGGACCAGTAAAATCCCGTGTTGAGATCGTGCGGGCTGGAAGGGGTTCGTGAACACAGACTGTCAACCAACAAATGGTAACGGTCGACAAGAACGTTAGAACAGAGGAGCAACTTCACCTCAAACGCACCACCAACTGAAGCAATCTACCATTTCCACCAGACGCAAGAACTAACAAGTTACGAGATGAAGAGATGATTGTGCAGACTGATATAAAACACCTACATACAATAGCGGTGTTAGAACCATGGACAGATGTGGGGAAAAAACAGAAACAATATGAACAAAGACATGACAAAAACAGAAATTCCTGTATGTGATATATTGTACAAGGACAAACCAAATTATTCTCTCCTCTATAAGATAACAAATGGCCTGGGGATGATGGACACCGTCATAAATTGTAATTTACCATATGACTTGGACCTACGAATTTATCATGCCTGTGTAGCTACCCCGTCTGTTGCTACCCCATGTGTTGAGTAGTTACTGCCTGCAGTATGCTAGAGACGGTGGGTCTGTGTTCATGTGTATGTGGAGAGACATGATCCTAATTTGATGTAAGCGAACGTGATAAGACCCAGATTGACACCAGGCATGTGACACGCATATAGCAGGACATAGGAAGGCCAGATAACAGACATGATGGTCCATGATGACGTCACCTGCTCACCATTACTCTAATACGTAGGCAAACTTGCAGGAAACTCAAAGCGGAGGTAAACCACGTTCAGGAAGCTTATGACGCATTAATGTCATCACAGTTTACACTAATGGAAGAACTCACTCAAGCTCTTCATTAAGATAAGATTCAACAATAAAACCCGCATCACAAGGCAAATCTCTCGGTGTTGTGAGGGCGATATCAGCAAGTTGATGGAGAAACTACACATCCTTCTGCACCATTTAAGACGCTCCAACAATGTACACATTACAGCATATCTCAACCTTGATCTACAGGAAGGTGTTGGTGATAACTTTACAGCTGCGATGCTGTCTTGGCGCCTCCCCACTGGCGGCTAGAACCACTCCAGCCAGGCTGACCAACAACACGTCTGCCACCACACACACATCTGGTCAACAAATATGGAAGAAAGTCTCTCCAGAGAACTCCGGACTCAAAGGTCGAATCCTGCCAGTTTCATTGGATTCACCAAATGATCCTATTGTATGACTAAGCGGCATACCCATACTCATGGATCCCCAGGACTCATGGACATGAGTATGCCGGGTGACGTGTTGACCTAACGGGAGATAGCGGGCTGTGCCTTGGATTCCGGCCACTAGAGATTACAGAAACACAAGATCACTTCCCACTTTCTCTTGTTCATCATGTGCACGACACCAGCCCTGCCCCAAGACCAGAAGAAATAGTAGAGAGAAATACTGTAAGTAAACCCAACATTCAGTCCCATGTAAACATCATAATGTATCCCTGTGAACGGCTGACGTCTGGTGCTCAAGTCTCCAATGAATTACACGAAAATTCTGTAAACATCTAAGTTCAGCGTGGCAATGCTCGCTCCTCCGACGTAACATGCAAGGTGAAGACAGATGACCTCACTAAGCCTCACACAACGCTGCGAGGAGGGAGACGGGCAGGCAGGCCAGAAAGAAAGTGAGTTCTGCGTGTAGCAGCAGCGTAGCAGGCACTGAGGCACGGTGTTTGCTCCAGCAGCTGCCGCTCCCGACCCAATATACGACACTGGTGTACATAATCTTATGTGGATCTTATTATCCCGTTTCCCCTCTGCTCCACTACTGCCGGAAGATGTTCCCTTTCTCTTATTCCTCTATCTTTATCCAGTCTCCTACTTCCCTTATTTTCTTCTTTAGATTTTTCACTTCCTCTGTTAGCTTATCTCAGACACAAACACACACACAATATACATACATACATATATATATATATATATATATATATATATATATATATATATATATATATATATATATATATATATATATATTATATTTCATACATGCTCACTATTTCACGCGTAAGTGAGGGTAGCTTTGATCCTGTACGATAATTGGAAGTGTCCTCATTACGGTGGTTGGACGGTAAGTGATGATTATGACGATATAAATAGTAAGGCGAGAGGGGTAGAGGGAGGGAAGGCAGCAAGGGAGCAGGGGAAGAGCGAGTCTCTACCTCAATCTTTTCACGAAGACAAGAATGAGGGACTTTAGGGTGGACATAACCACCGTACAGCTGTTTGGGATTTGTAAACGGAGACTAAGACAAGACTGGCTGCCATTGGCCCATGCAATAACGCTCGTCACCAAGCAAAATGACCATCACTTTTAGTAGAGAGGAAAATGTAGAGTTAGAGATGGGAGGTTCAGGAGAGTGGCCACGAGTAAGCCATAGTCGGCCTGTTGATAATTCATTACGTGGGTGACCTGCCCAAATGAGATTAAAGTAGAGTACCTTCTATGGGTCATGACAGAACAGTCTAGCGTATTATGGGCGAGGAATCACCAGTAGATATATTTAACCCCGTGATGTGAACTCCCTTACGGAGATCGAGTGGGAATCAGACCAAACTGGTGTTACATATTCCTCGAATGTTGGTTCCAGCAACAAACTCTAGCTCAGAGGTTGCGTGTATCAGAAGAGGTCTAGTAAGACCTTTACAAAGGTACGTCTTGGCTTTTATCTGTTGTACCTCTGAATCTGTATAGACCCTACGAGGCCAATTTTTGCAACAGCCGCCCTGGTCTGGGTAAGGCAGTTCATTCTAAAAACAATACCATTATTTAGGCCGAGAAGTGCTTGTGAGGGTAATGGGATGAGGGAGGGGGAGGTGTGCATGCCATTTGGGGTAGACACAGTCCATAATGTGTTTGTAGTGTGCGCTGATATAAAAGACGAAGGATTTTGCGGTATTCGATTCTGACCTATTTTTATCTCCCACGACGAGGTATGATCAAGCTCCTCCAAAACTCATTGAGGTGAGAAAAGCGTTAAGACATACTTTAGCAAGTTCAGAAACGTCGTTTGTATATAGAAGTCTCACAGAGCCAACGCGCAGGAGGCCAGCAAGATGACTGATGCATCAGGGTGGGAGCCAGCACATAACCTTGAGGTCTGCGAACACCGAGAGCGAAGTGAGTGGGTGGACGTTCTTACACTTGATGAGTGAAGCGAAGGTAAGGTCTTATATCGCGAGAGGCGGACGGAAACTAGCTTCGTCATTCAGACAGCGAGGTTATGTCGTGTGTGTGTGTGTGTGTGTATGTGCAAAGGAGTAAAGACAGGTACATATTTACAAGGATAAAAGACGCGGTAATATGAGATGAATAAAGTACAAGTTAACCTATCGACTAACGGCATTTGTCTCCAGCTTCTCTACAGCGTCGAGATGTGACCCTGTTAACATCTACTGGGTGTGTCTATATATTCCGTCATCTGAGATTTGTTTATATTTGCTTCTAAGGATATGTTGAAATACACGAAAGCGCTTAAGCAAAATTTCCCTGCTTTGATTTTCCTTCGTGGTCTACGTTATATACATACATATATATATATATATATATATATATATATATATATATATATATATATATATATATATATATATAGGTTGCGAGAGAGGGCAACACAAGTGTAAAACTCTCTTCCCCAAAAGCCAAACAGTACAAATGGTAATCACACACACGAACGTCTAAGTAAATGACTTGCCAGCAGCTATGAACTCCTACTTGATATGTCTACAGAAGCAGCAAAGATCATGGGGGAAGGAAAGAGAGGACAGGGATTGCATCCGCTTACAAGGGGACCCAGACAGACTGCAAAGCTGGTCTGATCTATGGTTGATGAAATTCAGCTGAGTTAATGTAAAGTAATGAGGATGGGACACAGTGAAAGAAAGCCTGCATAAGAAATTTTTCATTCACCTCCTTCACAAAGTTTTAATTAGTTCGTGAGCAGCTTCATCATTATCGTCTAACTTAACAAAAATTCATCACTCATATACCTAACAACTAATTAAGTCGAACATCAAAAATTCCATTATCAGCGATGCACATTATCTAGCGGGAGATAAGCTGCAGGAATGTGTGTGTGTGTGTGTGTGCGACTGGTACCATGATATTACCATAGTCCCCAGTCTCGTACTAGGCTTCTATATTCGGAGAATAGTTAAGGAGACAAACTCTCCGCTGCCAAATATCAGAACTGCATTCAAGTATTGGGATAAGGAAATATTCGGCAAGCTCTTCACATTCCACTTGAGGCTAAAACTAGACTATGCTTCTCATGCTTGGTCGACGCACCTAAAGAAGTACAAAGAACTAATCAAGTCCAGAGGAGGACCACAAAGATGGCACAGGAAATGAAAAAAGCTGGGTTACACAGGGAAAAGTCTAGAGGCCTTCGAATATGACCACCTTGAAAGAGAGAAGAGTGAAGGATGACCTCATCACAACCTTTAAGTTTTAAATCCAGTGTGGTAAAGTAGTTACCATCTTCGAAAATATGTAGGGACAGGCAAGCAGAGGCCATGACGCGAAATAATAAAAAAAAAGGAATTTGTTATAAAGTATGTGAAGAAGTACTTTTATAAGAATCAGAGTGGTGGAGGAGTGGAATAAAGTACATGGGGAAACAGGAAATGCGGACAGAAAGAAGAAATTTACACAACTTGTATGATAGTAGAGATGATGCAAGAAATGAGGCCCTACAAGTGCATAACTCCATCCCTATACATTATAAAGTAGCAGTCATAATAACCAATGTACACACAAAGTCTAGAGACTGGGTAACACGAATGTTAGACTCTCTCCATAGACGAAAAACTGTAACCACACACACACACACACCAGGCCGTGGTTTAGCGGTTAGCGTTAATGACCGTCACGCATGCACGGGCCGCCCGGGATCAAACCTGTACAGGTTCGACTCTTGGTCGCAGCAACCAGGAAACAGTCCACCCAGCTGTTCATCCTCTCCTAAAGGTTGGTCAATAAAATGGGTACCTAGCACAGCCAAGTGTGTGTGTGTGTGTGTGTGTGTGTGTGTGTGCAAAGGAATGTGCGAGGAGATACCAGGAGAGTGTGGGTGAGGCATGGCACAAGTGAGAATAATCGAAACTAGGATGGTGGGTGGGAGAGACTTAAGGAAGCAGTACTCAATGGGCGAAAGAAGTGTGTGGCATGCGGAAGGCGGGTTATGGACGTAGGAGAAATGGCAAATGTGGGATGTTTGGGACGTGGAAGAATGCGACAGGAAAGTGGTTTGGTGAAAAGATAAGAAGTGGTGAATGCCGTGCGTAATATGAAGTGTGGAAAAGCGGCTACAGTGGATAAAACTGCTGTTGAATGTCTTCAGGATGCGGGTGGTAGTGTTGTTGATCGGCAGGCTAGGTTTTTAATGTATGTATGACTCAGAGTGAGGTGTCGGAGGACTGACAAAACATCTAAATAGTGTCAGTGTACAGAAAACAAGTACAAGAGCAAATGTTCCAATTTCGGACGCATAAGTATGTTGAGTGTACCTACCTACTGGTAAGCTGCATGGGAGAATGGCGATTGAGAGGATGGTGGTGAACAGAGCATCTGACTGAGGAGGAAGAACGTGGTTTCAGGAGTGGTAAAGGATGAAGGGATCAGGTGTCTGCTTTGAAAAATTTGCGTGAGAAATACTTAGAGAAAAAGACGATTTGTATGCGGCATTTATGGACCTAGAGAAAGTGTAAGATGGACGTGATAAAGATGAAATGTAGAAAGTGTTACGAATACATAGTGTGGGTGGAAAGCTACTAGAGGAAGAGAAGAGTTTTACCGAGTGAGTAAGGTGTGGTAGCAAGCAGGAAGAAAGAAGGGCGAGTGGTATAAAGTGGGGTTGTGTCTCTTCGAGGAGGTGGAGTGGGGCAGAGAGGTGGGTCAGCTGGTGTTTGCTGATGACAGTTTGTTGTCAGATTCGAGTAAAAAAAAGTAGAAGATAACTTCCCGGTCTGAAAGAATGAATGAAAGGAGGAAGAAGTTGAGAGTTGATTGGAATGAAAGTCAGGTTATTCAGCTTACCAGTAGAGAAAGACAGGCTGAATAGAGTGTCTGTTTGAATAGAGAGAATCTGGAGGCAGGGAAGTGTTCTAGATACCTGGGAGTGGATTTGGTTTCGTACGAAACTACTGGAGGTGAAGTAAGCTCAAAGGAGGTTGAAGGAACAAAGATCCTGGGTGCATTAAGCACAGATGGGTGTATCTGATAGTACAGTAGTCTTGACGGTGTTGAACGGTAGTGAGGCAAGGGCACCAGATGAAAAAAAAAAAAAAGATATATGGAGGAAAGTAAAGGTGTTAGAAATGAAATGTTTTAGGACAATATGCAGTGTAAGGAGGGTTAAACGAGTGAGCTATGAGAGGGTAAGAGAGAAGTGTGGTAGTGCGAGGAGTATGTATGAGAGAGCTGAAGAAGGTGTGTTGAAATGCTATGGACACGTTGAAAGTCGAGTGGAGGAGAGGGGGGACACTTCCACGATGAAACAACAGAACGAGAGACGCTTTGAGCGATCGAGGTCTGAACATGCAAGAGGGTGTGGGGCGCGCATGGGATAGAATGAGTTGGAAGGAAATGGCATACTGGGGGCGACCTGCTGCTAACGGGCTGAACCAAGACATCTGGTCTTGGTGCATTATCAATTACACCTAGAGTGTGGATGTGAACAAATAAGGCGATTCATCGTCTGTTCCTGCCGCACAGACACACAGAGGTAGACCATAGATTTAACGATCAGTTAGCAGATATTTGTAATGAACAAGATTCTACTACAGTGGTACATCTTAACATACCGATATCTAAACGGGGAAAGTCTCTTTCCTGAGCTCAGGGCGTAGACTGTACCTAAATCTACTTCACAGTGCCCTACTCCAATTAGTCGAGAAACCCACTCGTGACGAAAATACATTGGATCTACTAACTACAAATGAGGATCTCGTTAATGATATTGAAAATGGAGACAAGTTGGGTACAAGTGATCTCCGACAAAATATTTCTGAGGTCGCTTTCAGCACTGCATGTAAGACTGGTAAAAATAGTCAGGAAAATACCTGATTCCAAACGCGTATATTCTAATGATTTTTTACATTCCTCTTGCCAGGCATACTTAGGATGATAAGGTCAATGGAAACGACGTGAACGTAGCTTGGAGGAGCTTCAACAGAACCCTCAGAGCACATGAGGCGGTCTGTTACTGAAACAAATCTAAGGTGGTGGGACGATGACACAATTGCCTGTTATCTGAGAAATTACCTCATAAGAAATTACCCCATAAGAAACTCATAAAACTTAATAATCAACATAATTGACTCAATAGACTAAGGTATGTAAATATGAGTTGAGAAAGTAAGAGATTTATACGACAAAGTAAACATTAATATGAAGCATATTAAAGACATTGAAGCTTATTGATTCAGTGGTGAAATTGATGAGAACTGCTATTGACGTTTGTGTGAATAAATTGTACATTTCCTTTTCCATAGCCAGAGGTTGAACCATTATGTGACGTTCATTTTTTCATTCATTTCAAGCTAAAAGTTTGTTTTCTAAATTGTTTCTTACATTTTTCATATGTATATATATGTATGTGTGTGTGTGTGTGTGTGTGTGTGTGTGTGTGTTTATATATGTATATTATCCCTGGGGATAGGGGTGAAAGAATACTTCCCACGTATTCCTCGCGTGTCGTAGAAAGCGACTAGAGGGGACGGGAGCGGGGGGCCGGAAATCCTCCCCTCCTTGTATTAACTTTCTAAAATGGGAAACAGAAGAAGGAGTCACGCGGGGAGTGCTCATCCTCCTCGAAGGCTCAGAGTGGGGTGCCTAAATGTGTGTGGATGTAACCAAGATGTGAAAAAAGGAGAGATAGGTAGTATGTTTGAGGAAAGGAACCTGGATGTTTTGGCTCTGAGTGAAACGAAGCTCAAGGGTAAAGGGGAAGAGTGGTTTGGAAATGTCTGGGGAGTGAAGTCAGGGGTTAGTGAGAGGACAAGAGCAAGGGAAGGAGTAGCAATACTCCTGAAACAGGAGTTGTGGGAGTATGTCATAGAATGTAAGAAAGTAAATTCTCGATTAATATGGGTAAAACTGAAAGTTGATGGAGAGAGGTGGGTGATTATTGGTGCATATGCACCTGGGCATGAGAAGAAAGATCATGAGAGGCAAGTGTTTTGGGAACAGCTAAATGAGTGTGTTAGCGGTTTTGATGCACGAGACCGGGTTATAGTGATGGGTGATTTGAATGCAAAGGTGAGTAATGTGGCAGTTGAGGGAATAATTGGTATGCATGGGGTGTTCAGTGTTGTAAATGGAAATGGTGAAGAGCTTGTAGATTTATGTGCTGAAAAAGGACTGATGATCGGGAATACCTGGTTTAAAAAGCGAGATATACATAAGTATACTTATGTAAGTAGGAGAGATGGCCAGAGAGCGTTATTGGATTACGTGTTAATGGACAGGCGTGCGAAAGAGAGACTTCTGGATGTCAATGTGCTGAGAGGTGCAACTGGAGGGATGTCTGATCATTATCTTGTGGAGGCTAAGGTGAAGATTAGTATGGGTTTTCAGAAAAGAAGAGTGAATGTTGGGGTGAAGAAGGTGGTGAGAGTAAGTGAGCTTGGGAAGGAGACCTGTGTGAAGAAGTATCAGGAGAGACTGTGTACAGAATGGAAAAAGGTGAGAACAATGGAAGTAAGGGGAGTGGGGGAGGAATGGGATGTATTTAGGGAATCAGTGATGGATTGCGCAAAAGATGCTTGTGGCATGAGAAGAGTGGGAGGTGGGCTGTTTAGAAAGGGTAGTGAGTGGTGGGATGAAGAAGTAAGAGTATTAGTGAAAGAGAAGAGAGAGGCATTTGGACGATTTTTGCAGGGAAAAAATGCAATTGAGTGGGAGAAGTATAAAAGAAAGAGACAGGAGGTCAAGAGAAAGGTGCAAGAGGTGAAAAAAAGGGCAAATGAGAGTTGGGGTGAGAGCGTATCATTAAATTTTAGGGAGAATAAAAAGATGTTCTGGAAGGAGGTAAATAGGGTGCGTAAGACAAGGGAGCAAATGGGAACTTCAGTGAAGGGCGTAAATGGGGAGGTGATAACAAGTAGTGGTGATGTGAGAAGGAGATGGAATGAGTATTTTGAAGGTTTGTTGAATGTGTCTGATGACAGAGTGGCAGATATAGGGTGTTTGGGTCGAGGTGGTGTGCAAAGTGAGAGGGTTAGGGAAAATGATTTGGTAAACAGAGAAGAGGTAGTAAAAGCTTTGCGGAAGATGAAAGCCGGCAAGGCAGCAGGTTTGGATGGTATTGCAGTGGAATTTATTAAAAAAGGGGGTGACTGTATTGTTGACTGGTTGGTAAGGTTATTTAATGTATGTATGACTCATGGTGAGGTGCCTGAGGATTGGCGGAATGCTTGCATAGTGCCATTGTACAAAGGCAAAGGGGATAAGAGTGAGTGCTCAAATTACAGAGGTATAAGTTTGTTGAGTATTCCTGGTAAATTATATGGGAGGGTATTGATTGAGAGGGTGAAGGCATGTACAGAGCATCAGATTGGGGAAGAGCAGTGTGGTTTCAGAAGTGGTAGAGGATGTGTGGATCAGGTGTTTGCTTTGAAGAATGTATGTGAGAAATACTTAGAAAAGCAAATGGATTTGTATGTAGCATTTATGGATCTGGAGAAGGCATATGATAGAGTTGATAGAGATGCTCTGTGGAAGGTATTAAGAATATATGGTGTGGGAGGAAAGTTGTTAGAAGCAGTGAAAAGTTTTTATCGAGGATGTAAGGCATGTGTACGTGTAGGAAGAGAGGAAAGTGATTGGTTCTCAGTGAATGTAGGTTTGCGGCAGGGGTGTGTGATGTCTCCATGGTTGTTTAATTTGTTTATGGATGGGTTAGGAGAGGAAATGAAAGTTGGAAGAGGGAAGTTGAGAGTTGATTGGAATGGAGGATAGCTTGGAAGAGAGTCAGGTGATTGGTTCGTTGAATAGAGAGATCTGGAGGTCAGGGAGTGATCTCAGATACCTGGGAGGGTTTGGTTGTCGAAAGTATGGAGGATGAAGTAAGTTAAAGGATGGTGAAGAACAAAGATCCTGGGGCATTAAAGAGGGATGGGAAGTAATTGGAGTGAGTTAAGTAGAGCTTGACGGATGTGAAGTAGATATGGCAAGGGCACCAGTGAAAAAAAAAAGATTGGAGGAAAGTAAGGTGTGGAATATGAAGTGTTAGGGACATATGGCGGTAAGGAGGGTTAGTAGAGAGGTAGAGAGATGGGTAGTGCGAATAGAGCTAAAAGTTGAAATGCATGGACAGTGAAGTGAGAGAGAGAGGGGACACTTCGATTGAAACAACAGACAGAGACGTGAGGATCGAGCGAACATGCAAGGTGGGGCCATGGATGAATAGTTGAAATGGCAAGGGGACTCTGTAACGGTGAAAGACATCTGGCTTGTGCAATCATACATAGTGTATGGTGACAATGGCGATCATCGTCTGTTCGCGCAGGAAACGAGGTAGTCAGTTAACGTAGATGAGTGATAGAATGATTAAGATATCATTCGTGTAGATGTAACATCCGATATCGTAAACGTGGGAAAGTACTTCTGATGGTAAGGTAAAAGACGTACTAAAGAGCAAGTGCTCTTCAATTAGTCGAGAACCACTGTGAGAAATACATTGGAACTAATAGAAAATGGGACTCGTTAATGATATTGAAGTGGAGAGTTGGGGTACAAGGATACCGACAAAATTTGAGGTGTGTCACATGATGTAAGACGAAAAGATTGGAAAATACCTGATTGCAAACGCGATCTAATGATTTTTAATTCGTTGCAAGGCATAATGGTTGGAAGGATCTGGTAACCGACGGTGAACGTGCTTGGAGGACTTAACTCAGAGGCATGGACGGTCTGTCGGAAACAACTAAGTGTGTAGGTATGACAAAGTATATTGCCTGCTATTGAGAATTTACTCATGAATGGGATGAAGTGCATTCAACTTAGTTGTTTCATTAGACTAGCTCGCAAACGCGAAAGTGAAAAGTATAAGATAATAAAACAAAAAAAAATTAATAATGAAGATATATATATATATAATATATATATATATATATATATATATATATATATATATATAATTCATAATAATATAAATATAAAAACTACATTTAGTTATGTATAAGAAGAGGAAATACAGAAACCCATAACGAGTTTTACGTTACGTTAGAAGCTGTGGGTCATTACCCAGTAAGACATAATTAGAAAGTCTATTGAAGCAAACAAGCCTGACAAAATAAAATTCTATATTTTTTCCATATTTACGATCAAAGGTACAACCCAGGTCCCGGATCCAAGTTCAATGACCAGGAGGAGAACGCTCCAAAAAACAAAGTGACGTAAAGGCCGAAGACATTACGATCAGCAATAACGACATGAAAATAAATAAAACAACTGTCCATGATGTTCTACCCGAGAATGATGAAAGAGGCCACAGTTGAGGTAAATCAGTCCTCGATCGCCCCTTTCAATAAGTCACTTGCTACGAGAAAAGTTCCACACGAACGGAAATTTACCAATGTAACAACGATACTCAAAATTTCTAAAAGGTAATACGTCACTGCCCAGAAATCATCGTCCAATCAGCTTACCGTCTGGGGATGCAAATCTTATGGAAACCATAATATGAGAACGAAATGTTAATCAATTAGAGAACCATCACTGAATAAGCGGTTCTCATCCTGGTTTTCGACGAAAATCGCTCATGTCTGACAAATCTGCTTGATTTATTTTAAGTTATAATCAACATGTTTGATTAAGGTAAAGCAGTTGATATCATCTATCTAGATTTTCGAAAGGAATTCGATAAGGTTTCCTCATCAAAAGTTACGAGCAAAAATCAGGTTACAGTGCACTGCTGTGGTTGCGCTACAACTGATAGACAATTGGTTAACGGGCCGTAAACAAAGAGTTATGATTACTGGTCGAGCCTCAGAATTGGTTCAAGGTAACATGTGAAGTGCCACAAGGATTAGTCTTGGAACCGCTTCTCTTTCGCATATACATTAATGATACTGATAATGGGATGCATTGTATGATATCAAAATTCGCTGATGATACAAAGCTGGGAAATAAATCGACAAATGAACTTAAGCGTCTACAGCTTGTAACTGACACCTGTTATGAAAATGAAGGACGGAGTTCATCGGTAAGAAATGAATCTTAATATCAATAAGCGCAAAGCTTTACATACCGGTTGAAAAAAAAAAAAAAGGTAAGCGACAGTACGAGTTCTGTTTAACTGCAAAAGATAAATGAGGAATAAGACTTAGGGGTAATAATCTCTGGTGACCTAAAACCAAGTAAGAAGCTAAAAGAGTGAATAAAATTCTAGGATTCATAGGCAGGATCTTCGAATTTAAGTCCAGGGAAATCACCCTTACTCTTTACAGTTCATATGTTCGTCCCCATCTTGAATAGTGCGTTTGGTTTTGGTTCCCTTGCCGAAAAAAAAGAGACAAATTGGAGACAACACAGCGTCGTGGTACCAGTATGATCCCCGAGTGCAAATTAAACGACTCGATTCAATGTAGCTCAGAAAAGAGGTTAAGAGGTGATACAAGACAAATATCTATACTTATCAAAGGCTTCGATAATGTTGATATATCATTACATTAGACTTGATTCACCTGACATCATCCGTAGCAATGGACACAAACTCGTGGACGAACGTTTTACCTCGAATGAGACGAAGTCCTTTTCTTCAACAGGAATGATACGATATGGAACGATTTGCCAATTAGAGATGTTACCAGCAGTACCACAGATACGGTTAAGAATAGACTTTTATAAGTAAGTAGTTTTCTTCAAGTCTACGACTTGTATTATTTGCGCCTCAGTCACAGCGACAATTTCCAAGTTATTCTCTTTGAACTACCGGAATACCTTTTCACTTTCATCACACATTAATGTCTGAGTTTCTGATATCTTCCACTATCACAAACAGCATGGAAAGTATCTGATGGTCCGTTGCTACTTGAACCCCTCTGTGTTCTCTGTATACTTTGTGACGCTGGAAACAGCGAAAAAGAATGGCTTAATGAAGTAGGATACCCCTTCCCCCCCACTCAGGTCTTGGGAAAGCTTTTCATCAACTCCAAAAGCATTAAATGTAATGCGCACATCTACAAATCAACGCTAACAATGTCTATCACTGCATGCCCAGGAGTCGAACCTGGGACATATGACACATGAACACCAGCCAATACCTTTTGTATCGAATAAACTCTTACAGCAGTGGTTATGTATCTCCAACCTACAACCATGAATGACAAGAACTAGAACAATGAACAGACACTTATGACTCAAATCAACCAACTCTGTTTATTACCCTATCCACAGATGCCTGTAATACACAAATATTTACTTGTACGACTTATGTCGAAAAACAAATGCATAAGACAAACTAGTGGTTCTTAAACTTTACCTCTATTGTTAACCGACCACGAACATAAACAACATAACTTCAACGTTGATTATTTCAAGCCCTTACGATTACTTCGCTGTCCGTATTCTTTATTTCTACAACCATTAGTTCTTCAGTGCTGCATTGCACGATTAATATTCATTCATTCCTTTTTGAAATAAATCCCTTGAAATCAACTGTTTCATTCTTAGTTTTCTAACAAATGTGGTCCATTGAATTTTACTCCTATGCTCACTAAACACGATTACTACTACTGCTACTCACTGACAAGGCTAAGGCTGTTCTCCCCTTATGATTTTTTTCTCCCACTCGATCCTTGGCAAGGTCTCTGATACAGCCGCTCGCATACCGATCTACGGCGCGCTTGCATAACACTTAGGTTTTAATAGTAAACATTGCCGAGAACGTGTGTACTCGTAGACTTCGTAGAGCGAAACACCAAAAGGTCTTCCATGTTTTTTTTTTACCGAAGCTGAGTAGTAAAAAGCCACTGTCGACCAGAAGCTTTGTCTGTGATAACCTCGAAAGAATTATTCTTACGGTGGAGGTATCGATACGATGGACGAATTCGTCTTAGAATTCATCTGGAAGTGATCCAAGATCCATCTGGAAGAAATTTCGTACGAGAGGACATTCCAAGTCACTGACATCTGGAAAATCGGAATCCAACTCTTGACAGAGAAACTTCTTTGACTTCCCTTCCTCACACCTGTCCAGGAGTTCTTACAACTCACTCTCTCTTCAATGTCGCGACTCAGCCACCGTTTTACCCCGCCACAATCACCTTACCGAACGTGTCTGTAAGAGCAGTGATTCCTCCTCAGCGTCCAATTCTCGACACAGGGAGGCGTACCGACCCCGTGCTCAGAGGACAGATCTGATGACATTCATCTTGCTAACGACTTCGTCGAGTAAGGACCTGAGCACTGTGGGTACACCTCCCGCGGCTAATGCATTGCGGTGAATCATTCAAAGTATCTTGCTGGCGTTGGCGTCGGCCGCTTTTATTCGCGCCTGCAATCCAGACCGACATCCTAGTATTGTGAGGCGCTCCACCTTTATATTCCATCATGTTCCACCAAGACAGCAGCTCTCCATCTTGAAAAGAGTTTGGCATCTTTACAGTTTACGCCCAACAGAAGTTATGGAAATTTTGGTACATGCAATATATATAGATCCTTATTTTGGTACATGCAATATATATATATATATATATATATATATATATATATATATATATATATATATATATATATATATATATATATATATATATATATCTTATTTTTTGAAGCCTAGTTTAGGCTGGGTTAGGTAAGGTCCATTAGATTAGGACGTATATCACCGCTCACCAAAAATCTCTGTGACCGGGAATCGTATAATCACCAAAAGTTGGTTATACCATTATAGACGTCTTCTCCCACTGTTGTAGAGAGGGACAATATAAATGAATCTTTAAGCTCCGAGTCCATTATGTTCCGTGTGTGGACAAATAGCTGAGCACAGCTAAATATGTCCGTCGACACATCAAGCTGAGTCAGAGAGACACCCAAGACGGGTCTCTTGGATCTGCACCATCATTTGATGCTTGATGTCTTCTGGCAAAACACACGTAACTTCTTCGACGTACAGTAACATTTGACAACGACGGTTTTGTTCTGCAATCTCTCCCAAGACGCAACCAACAATATCCTTGTATCATTGCAATGCCTAAGACTCGTCTATTTTTATTTATTCATATGTATCTTATGAAACTCTCAGACCAATCATATACTGCTCGGCACTGAGGTTAGATGAATTTTTCTCATGTGGCTGACTGTCATGATCGGACAAAATACACTTGAATACAAGCGCCTTTCTCTCAAGATATGACGGGTCTTTGTGAGGAAGCGCAGGATGGCAGCTGGAGAAATGTCGTTTGACGGAGGCTACGCTTCGCGGATCCTTCCGGAATCAGTTTGTGACACATGGTGGCAAGTCTTTGTTCACAACTGTGAAGCCCATGTTGATGTTGGACTCACTATGTGATCTTTTCTTCCTGGAGGATACCATCCTAATCTGCATGAACGATAAATCATGTCGCTGAATAACACACAGGAGGAGGGACAAGCTTACATAATTACATACAACATTCGAAACGAATTTGTGTAGATGATACCATGAGCACAGCAATATCAATTGCAGGTTTTTAGCTCATAGAATATAAAAATTAATGGAAAATTAAACACCAGACGAACGCATCTCACAGAAACAGAAAGTTATTTGGGATAATGTTTCTGTGATGGCAACAACAACGTACGGAAACGCCAAATTTGTGTTGAAAATCCTGCTTTTTTCCGCTAAATGTTTGGCAAATTTAGAGGATCAAAATACCCAGATATCCCGCTACGCTGACTGGTGTAAATATTAAGTTGGCGACGATCACTGTCTCTTTTGTCGTTCATGTAACTTTCAAAAGAAAAAAATATATATATATATATATATATATATATGCATCAATATAGCTGAGTGCAGTTCACTCCTCTGTGCGTGTGGGAAATGTGTTAGTGAATGTAAACAAAACTTGATACATATAAATCCCATTTCTATATGACGCTTCGTGCCTAGTTGCTGCTGCTGTTGTGTGTTTGTCTATAGATGACAGAACCACCAATACTCCACCCATAAAATGACAAAAACCCTGTTTCCTTGACATTCACACTGTACCTATTCACCAAAAGTAATTACACAAGAGAACGAAATGTCTTCCATGAGAAATGAAAGAGATGCCCCAAGCCTTGAGCATGCGCGCAAACAACTTATCAAAACACGCACGATATATTTCAGCTAAAATCTGTTAATGATATTTCGTTATAGTGTGTGTGTTCACCTGTCATATCTCACGGCTCACCATCATGTCATGGCCAACCTGGGTAGCGTAAGGAAGTAAATTTGTGACATTCCGAGAAAATATTACCATCTGATCCTGTGCTGCCATACGCGTGGGAGGCGGGAGGGACGCATGCTGTGTGTAATCAGCTAACTGCTTGTATGTTTACCTCTGTCGCCCACAGATGGCAGCAAATAGCAGTGTCTGTCATGTCAATTTTCGAGAAAAATTCTGGATTTCATGAAAGGACCGTATGACGTTTGGCCGTTTATCAGTAATGTAATAAACTTAAAAAGCGTCATATTTTCAGGACCCATCCGGGTACCTTCCACGACTGTTTTGGGTATAGCTAGTTGAGAACCACTGCATAAAACATAGACAAGGAAGAGAAAAGTGAACGCTCGAATTAAAAAAGTAAAAGTATATTCAGTACACCTTGTAAGCTGTATGGGAGAATGATGACTGTGAGGGTGAAGACATGTACAGAGCATCAGAATGGAGGGGAACAATGTGGTTTTAGGAAAGGTAAAAGATGACTGGATGTTTGCTTTGAAGATTTGTATAAGAAGGATTTGGAGAAAGAGATATTTCCATGTGGCCTTTACAGACCTGGAGTTTGAGTGACCTGCAAGGATGAAGTGGAGGTAATTGGGAGACATACAACAGGAAATGGGAAGACGTCAAAAGGAAGAGGTAGGGACTGAAAAAGTGAGCAAATGAGAGGTGGAACAACCTAGTTGCAGTAATTACGGGAAGAGATAAATGATGAATGGGAGTCGGAGGAAAGAGAGGATTTCCAAGCCCAATATGCCAGGTCCCTTACCTGAATGGCCTTAGAACAGACATAGTTGAACGTTGACTGGAAGTGGAAGTCATAGATGAAGGAGATAATTATGCCAACATTCGCTCACCACTCATCTTTGCTATACGTTCAACAGAGACGGAAGCATCGCCAGAAGAGAAACGGTAATCTACCGAGGGGAAGTCAAGGTTAAGATGAGGCGCTGGTGAATAAAGTGCACTTGATACATTCATGAGAGCGTCGTCAGATGAACCAATATGGAGCAAGATTATGTAACAGGAGCGCAAAGGAAGATGCGGGAAACGTATCTAGAAGTGCTACGTGAGCAGTGACAGTGGTCAGGACTATGGGTGGGGTGGGTGATAATTTGCTCTACATCATTTAGAATTGAGTACGTATGTGAGGGTCTCAGCCCCCTCACCACCACCATCTGTATGGGAGGAGTTCAACTATTCCCTTCGGTAGACGGTGAAAATCTCTCTAAGTAGAGGACTGCAGCTTGAATCTGCAGAGAAATAAAGTCGAAGAAACTTATAAAATTCGTAGAGTCAGGAGAGCCGTAGGTGTAGTATAGGAAATTAGTTTCAGGAGAACAAACCTTTAGCTACATGACACCGAAGTTTGGCGATTCAAATTTCTTAAGGCGTGACAGATGTGGTTGTGGTGATGTTTGACTAAGAAACGAAACTGCGAGTGAAAATTATAGTCAAGAGATGTGAAAAGGGTTAGTGAGAATATCACTAAAGGGTTGGGGATTCAGAGCAATAAAAGATCACGTACAGTGGTTGAATGAATGGCGAGTCAGGTCTAATAAAGGGACAGAAGTCATGGGAAGGACCGTTATTGCTGCTGGCTGAGCCTTCCCTCCTGTTGGCAGGAGAGTCAGGCGGGAATCTGGTGATTCTTATCTTTAAATCAAAATATGAAGGAGAGAGAGAGAGAGAGAGAGAGAGAGAGAGAGAGAGAGAGAGAGAGAGAGAGAGAGAGAGAGAGAGAGAGAATCTGAATCAAGAAAGTGAGAAAGAGGAGAATGGTTGTATGATGAGAACAAGTAGACGGTAAGATCAACCCGGTATTCCAGTCATAATGATACAGCAGATCTAACATGGAGGGTGAAGATTGGTTCTGGGTTCGATCTCAACACTAAACCGAGACGGTAGCACCACCTCAGGTGGCTGCTGTTTACAGCCCACTACATTCTCTTCTCCGTCCCTGGGATGTACAGGTGAGACAAACATGTTTCCAAAGCAAAGTCCACGACTACCACCCTCAGGCCCCAACTCCTTCCACGCCCTCAGAAAAGCAACAGAATGTATCAACCTCAAGCTTCTCTAATCTAATTAATTCCAGTGCCGCCCACTTTGTTAAATCCATAAGTGTTGGCTCGTCAACCTCCACGTTTCTGGTTATCTCTAAAATTCTTATCTTTTCCCCGGCAAACACCGATTCTGTTTACTATATACTAGCATAAACATCCCTTCTTTCTAACAGTGTGTGTGTGTGTGTTGCTCTGTCTACAGCATCTCTTGATTTACTGTGTACCTTTGTTTCAATGTCCCCATGTCTCTGTTTCACCACAGGAGGGTTCATCCTCTGGTTCTGTTCGACAGCCCAAGAAACTGCTCCTGTTCCCTCCA
The DNA here is from genome assembly GCF_036320965.1 of Panulirus ornatus. Classification (NCBI taxonomy): domain Eukaryota; kingdom Metazoa; phylum Arthropoda; class Malacostraca; order Decapoda; family Palinuridae; genus Panulirus; species Panulirus ornatus. The sequence goes on from NC_092234.1 coordinate 60,693,797, forward strand.
GCCCACTATCATTGATGGTCTCTGGCCAACGTGTGTGTGTACCCAGGATTCGGTCAATGGTATGGTGTAGGGCGATTATGAACCACTGCAAGAGTGGTGTGAGAGCATATTGCATTTTAAAGGACAACGCTTTTTGAGTGAACTGGATGTTAAACAAATCACAAATGTAAGTCAACTTATAAAACTCAATACAGTTGTTGTAGAAAAGTAAGTTTATTATAAAACTGGAGACTTTTTTATCTGATTTTTGGTAGCATACAAGAGCCGAAAGCATTAATCAAGGGAGTTTTACTCCACGAAACAAAGTGATTTGGCGTTACACAGAGAAAATTTCGCTACCATCAACTTACATTAGTGTTTCTGGAATGTGGTGAGACTGACACAGATGGTTCATTGGTCACTAGTGGAAATCACTCAAACAGTTATACATCTGTCTATGTCATATATATATATATATATATATATATATATATATATATATTCGAGGAAGTAGAATTAGAATAATTGCATAGATATACAAGTCCCCATTACTAATTATCAAATCTACTGCATGCTTTATAGCTCAAGGGGAAACAGGCAATTCCCTCCTCCTCCTCCTCCCTCCCCAGGTCTCACGACACACCTTTGCTATGTGATCATCAGTACTGCGAACATTTCCTTTACTTGATCGATCTCTGCGACGTCCAACAAATTCCTTTCTGAGACCATTTTTTGTTTAATATTTCTGTCTGATCCACTCAGCTGAATGGGATCTGTGTACACGACTTTTGACTACATTTCAGTTCCTAGTTTCCTCACCCACCTGATAATGACATGTCTCACGTTGTCTGAAATGATTTCTAGGTACGTTTACCTCATCCAGCAGCTACGTTTACCCCTGGTGCTGTTTCTCACTACCGTCTGTATATTTCTCCATCCCTATGGTATCTGGTAACTCAACCTTCCTTTCTTTCTTCCCCCCTGGCTTCCTCCCCTTTACATCTAGTAATAACTGGTCGTTCGTGGCACCTTTCCTTGTCTGAATCTATTTCTGATTTTGAAGTGAAATTCAGTGGAAGAAAAATTTTGAATCTGTTTGTCTCTGAATTTCACGACAGGCTTAGTGTGTGTGTGTGTATGTGTGTGTGTGTGTGTGTGTGTGTGTGTGTGTGTGTGTGTGTGTGTGTGTGTGTGTGTGTGTGTGTGTGTGTGTGTGTGTTGTGTATGTGTGTATGTGTGTGTGTTATCTATTTTTACTGTACGGGGAGACAGCTTTACACTAGTGGATCCTCATCTCTTGAACATTTTCTATTATCAAGAAACCTTTCAAACAGCTGTATGCTGTCCGCATTAACCATGTCTTCATTCGTTTTATATCATTAATCCGGAACTCATGGTATAAAAGTACTTCTTTACATCATTATTCAACATGTTCATTGCTTAATTTCATGATACATCTTCGGGTTGTTCTTTTCCTACATCTACAAACTACGTAGGATGTGAACAGCTTGCTAAATATTTCCTTGTCTACGAACAGGAATGCAATTCTAATATTTACCAGCAAACAGTTGGTCCTCTCGTGAATAGGGGGGACTCCGGCAGCAGGTTAGGGACGATGTCGGCTCCCACTTCCTTCTCACACTCAGATTTCGTCACCTTATCTTATGATAAATGATATGCATAACGAGGCCTTCTATCCTTGTGACCCATTCTAATAATTTTTCACTTACTACTGTTGTACTCCATTCGACATGTATCAGAACAACTTTGGAGCGTGTCAAGGCTACCTAGCAATTCAAATGCATTCCTCCACGCTCTTCACTCATGACCTTCGCATCAACTGCAAACCTATTCTGGTCGGAGTCCATACCTCCTTCGAAGTCATCCACATAAACCAAGCAGAGTAAAGGACACAGGGTAGAATCCTGCGGCACTCCACTACTCACCTCAACTCCTACTGAGAAGGTTTGTCTGGCATACGTCTTTTATTCCCTTTCAACAAAGCCAATGTTCTATCCACCGGAGGAGTCTCACTTTTATTCCTTCATGTTGGATCAGCATCTTGGCCAGCCTTCCATGTGGTATAGTGTCAAATGCTCTCTGGTAATCCAGAGGTAAAGAATTCACCCAGGCTTCTCTTTTGTTGGGGAGTGCAACAGTAAGGTAACTCTCGTTCGTGCTTTCCCTGAAGCCATGTTGTGTATCACTGAGGTAACGTTTTCCTCCATAGTGCGTCATCCATTTCCTTTTTGGTTATTTCTTCTAATATCTTACAGTCTGCGCTCGTCTGTGAGACGGGTCTGTAAATCATCGCTTCTTCCCAAACTCTTCTCTTAAAGATGGGTAAAATTTTGCCCTTTTTTTCACGCCCCTACTTTGCCTTTTCTCCCCCGATGGGTAAAATTTTGCCCTTTTTTTCACGCCCCTACTTTGCCTTTTCTCCCCCGATGGGTAAAATTTTGCCCTTTTTTTCACGCCCCTACTTTGCCTTTTCTCCCCCGACAACTTGAATAGTATTTCATGAGGTTTGTCTGGTGTGTGTGTACACATCTTCAGGACATAGGGTGAAATTCCTTCATCAGGACCATGAGTCTTGTACAAGTAAAGACGCTTTAGTGTTTCGCTCATGTTTTTTTCCCCTAGTAATCTCAGCGTTTTCGAAGACCTTACCCATTCCGTCTCACTGGTGTTGGGGCTATATAATGTCCTCCACTGTGAACATGAACTTGTCAATTAGCTCTTCACATATCCCTATACTACCCTCTACAGCTCTCTTCCCTCTGAATCCCTAATCAAACGTAACCAAGTATGGTCTTCCCTTGAGAATTGGTCATGACCAATTAATCTACTTTTGTCACTGAAATTGCACGTGTATGTGTGTGTGTGTGTGTGTGTGTGTGTGTGTGTGTGTGTGTGTGTGTGTGTGTGCGTAGAATCACGTATTTGTGATTATCTAATCTTCCATCATGGGGTGAGGGGGGGGAAAGGGGGGGGGGGTGCCAGTTTCACAATCTTGGGGCCAAATCTCTCGAAGTTTCCTTATCTATAACGAGATTTTGCCATCAGGCAGGGGGGTAGCGTGTAATATGCACCGTTGTGTTGTGTTTTGTGCAAGATGGAGAGTGCACGTGTGTTTGCGGACCGAATGCCACCGACGTAGGTGCATGTGAGGCAAAGACACAGCGCCATGCGTTTGTTGCCAGTGTCTGAATATGTAAATAACTTCAGAAATTCAAGCCTTCGTGTGTTTTCAAGTGTTTACATTGTACTGCCTACTATCTACATCTAGTCGCTTATTGATGCCTGTACGAACCTGCTGGCGTGCAAGTGCGAGTTTCGTGTGTGGACACATATATAATCCCGGGCACTGATTACCTGCATATATGATTGACCCACTTGGCCTCACTGTCTGTGAGCACACACGCTGTGGCTGACCAGTGTGTGTGGGTAACCCTTCACAACCGCTCTCTCTAGGTCTTGAACTCCTGTGGTCCTGAGAACTTGTCTGGCTCTTCTGGTGGTCCTGAGAACTTGTCTGGCTCTTCTGGTGGTCCTGAGAACTTGTCTGGCTCTACTGGTGGTTCTGAGAACTTGTCTGGCTCTACTGGTGGTCCTGAGAACTTGTCTGGCTCTACTAGTGGTCCTGAGAACTTGTCTGGCTCTACTGGTGGTCCTGAGAACTTGTCTGGCTCTACTAGTGGTCCTGAGAATTTGTCTGGCTCTACTGGTGGTCCTGAGAACTTGTCTGGCTCTACTGGTGGTCCTGAGAACTTGTCTGGCTCTACTGGTGGTCCTGAGAATTTGTCTGGCTCTACTGGTGGTCCTGAGAACTTGTCTGGCTCTACTGGTGGTCCTGAGAACTTGTCTGGCTCTTCTGGTGGTCCTGAGAACTTGTCTGGCTCTTCTGGTGGTCCTGAGAACTTGTCTGGCTCTACTGGTGGTTCTGAGAACTTGTCTGGCTCTACTGGTGGTCCTGAGAACTTGTCTGGCTCTACTAGTGGTCCTGAGAACTTGTCTGGCTCTACTGGTGGTCCTGAGAACTTGTCTGGCTCTACTAGTGGTCCTGAGAATTTGTCTGGCTCTACTGGTGGTCCTGAGAACTTGTCTGGCTCTACTGGTGGTCCTGAGAACTTGTCTGGCTCTACTGGTGGTCCTGAGAATTTGTCTGGCTCTACTGGTGGTCCTGAGAACTTGTCTGGCTCTACTGGTGGTCCTGAGAACTTGTCTGGCTCTACTGGTGGTCCTGAGAACTTGTCTGGCTCTACTAGTGGTCCTGAGAATTTGTCTGGCTCTACTGGTGGTCCTGAGAACTTGTCTGGCTCTACTGGTGGTCCTGAGAACTTGTCTGGCTCTACTGGTGGTCCTGAGAATTTGTCTGGCTCTACTGGTGGTCCTGAGAACTTGTCTGACTCTACTGGTGGTCCTGAGAACTTGTTTGACTCTACTGGTGGTCCTGAGAACTTGTCTGGCTCTACTGGTGTTGCTGAGAACTTGTCTGGCTCTACTGGTGGTCCTGAGAACTTGTCTGGCTCTACTGGTGTTGCTGAGAACTTGTCTGGCTCTACTGGTGGTCCTGAGAACTTGTCTGGCTCTACTGGTGTTGCTGAGAACTTGTCTGGCTCTACTGGTGTTGCTGAGAACTTGTCTGGCTCTACTGGTGGTCCTGAGAACTTGTCTGGCTCTTCGGATGGTTCTGGGAATTTGTCTAGTACTGCTGGTCGTATGAACATCTGGCCCTGTTTGTGATGTGGAGACGTGCTTAGTGCTGTTAATGGTATGAACACATACGTGGCTCTGTGGTGGCTGCGTAGTGGGCATGACACGCTAAAGATCACACTTCACACTGTAATCCTAACTACACCAGGACTCACTCATCTGGTGCCTCACACAACACGCAGGTTCCAGATTCATAGTAACTCCACAAGGAAGTTCATGTAACAGTGGTAAAGTGACCTGAAGTGTAGCTTCTTAAGAGATCATGGTGGCCAATGGCAGAGCGCCCCAACAACACACACACACACACACACACACACACACACACACACACACAAAACTACCTCTGATCACTGGACACAACTACACCCAAGTCACACTGGCCAGGGGGGCAGAGAACATCCACACACACACACACACACACACACACACACACACACACACACACACACACACACACACACGCACCTCAGGCCACAACATACACCCAAGCGACAGTGACCAGGGGAGGATCGTCTCCTTAACATGCACACCTCATCCCATTACACGAAAATACACTGACGTCATACCACTCGAGGAAACTCATTTACCTCGACCTTCACACCTCAGTCCTGCCGCACACCCCAGGACACACTTGCCCTGGGAAGACTGTCTCCCTCAACGCCCACACCTGATCCTGCCCCCAGGGCACACTGGCCCGGGGGATGATAAGTCTCCCCAACACTCACGCCTCACCCCGCTACACCTATCTACACCCAGGTCACACACTGGCCAGGGGAGGCCACGGTCACTATACACAACTACACCCGAGAATGAAATATACATCACAAAGGCTGAACAAAGCAGGGCAGACACCCCCGCCCTGTAATATAACTTCCCTGTCACGCGAGAGGTGAAACCTGGAGTTGTGGTAAGGCTGTGGGGGTGGTAGTGGTGATAATGGTGGTGGTAATGCTGGTTGTGGTAGTGGTGATAATGGTGGTTGTGGTGGTGGTAGTGGTGATAATGGTGATGGTAGCAATGGTGGTTGTGGTGGTAGTGGTGGTAATGGTGGTGGTAGCAATGGTGGTTGTGGTGGTAGTGGTGGTAATAATGGTGGTGGTGATAATGTTGGCAGAGGCAGTGGTGGTGACGTTAGTGTCGGCAGGGTAAGACACGACACCATCACCACCAGACTGGGCGGCAGGGTAGGGTGGCGATGGCATTGAAGGAGCCGCACAACAAGGGCAACGCGACCCCCTTCTCCACCCTGCCTCACAATGGCACATGTCATCATCATGACTACTCTCTGACCCACTGATTCTCTCAGCGGCCAGATCTGAGTTTGGAGCTTCCCTGATGGAACTCAACGTCTTCCCTGATGGAACTCAACGTCTTCCCTGGTGGAACTCAACGTCTTCCCTGGTGGAACTCAACGTCTTCCCTGGTGGAACTCAACATCTTCCCTGGTGGAACTCAACGTCTTCCCTGGTGGAACTCAACGTCTTCCCTGATGGAACTCAACGTCTTCCCTGATGGAACTCAACGTCTTCCCTGGTGGAACTCAACGTCTTCCCTGGTGGAACTCAACGTCTTCCCTGGTGGAACTCAACGTCTTCCCTGGTGGAACTCAACATCTTCCCTGGTGGAACTCAACATCTTCCCTGGTGGAACTCAACATCTTCCCTGGTGGAACTCAACATCTTCCCTGGTGGAACTCAAAGTCTTCCTTGGTGGAACTCAACATCTTCCCTTGTCCACCACGCAACAGATAACCAAGAACACAAGTGTATCACAAGATGTTCAGTACACTCGCTTCCAGGACCTTATACACAAGGTACGTCTTCCCCGCCAGTTGACCAACACAGCCCAGCCAGATGCTCCAACCAAGCCGATATTAAACATTTGTACTTGTCATCCTACACGCTAGGTTGAGGAGCGAGGGTTCGTATGTACATAGCTATGCGGTGTGTGAGTGTACAGGGTCGCATACCAGTGGTGCTGTACAACCATGTAGGGTTCAGTGTCACGGTCATGTACCACTAGTACTGTAGACCCATGAAGAGGTTCAGTACTAGTGTGTCATGGTCATGTACTAATATGTACTGGAGAACCAGGTGGGTTCAGTACCCCGTTCAAGTACCATTGATACTGTAGAACCATGTAGGGTCCTGTACTATGGTCGTGTACTATTGTTACCGCAGAACCAGGTCGGGTTCTGTACCAAGGTCATGTACCATTGGTACTGTAGAACCATTCAGGGTCTAGCAATATGGCCAGGTACCACTGTTGCTTTAGAACCATGTACGGTTCAGTACCATGATCAAGTACCACTGGTGATGGAGAACCTTGTAGGGTTCATTGTCATGTGCTCTGCTCCCATTATGCTCTGGAAATTAAAGTGGCCACTATATCTTGGTGTCATTATACTGTGGTTAGTGAGGCAATGTCATTATAATGTGCTATGTCGCCGTCATTATGCTGTGGTACGTGAGGTGATGTCATTATCCTGTGTTAAGTGAGGTGGTGATCCCCATGGTGGAGGAATGATGGAGGAATGGTATAGACATTTTGCTGAATGATGGAGGAAGGTTGGCATGATGATGGAGGAAGGTTGGCATAATGATGGAGGAAGGTTGGCATAATGATGGAGGAAGGTTCGTATAATGATGGAGGAAGGTTGGTACAATGATGAAGGAAGGTTGGTATAATGATGGAGGAAGGTTGGCATAATGATGGAGGAAGGTTGGTATAATGATGGGGGAAGGTTGGTATAATGATGGAGGAAGGTTGGTACAATGATGAAGGAAGGTTAGTATAATGATGGAGGAAGGTTGGTATAATGATGGAGGAAGGTTGGCATAATGATGGAGGAAGGTTGGCATAATGATGGAAGGAGGTTGTAGTAATGATAATGTTAATAAATACGTAGTGCAGCGGTCGGTCGTGTTATGGTACACTGAGAGCGGGATAATGGTGGAGTAATGATGGAGAGATGATGGAACAATCGTCGATGTTATAAAATCTTGAAATGACCTAGTGATGGAGGGAGACATCTTGTAACTGGAAATAATGTTGGGGAGTAATGGTGATGCATTAGAGGAGTGATGGTGGAGGAAGGATCAAGTCCTGGTCCCTCCTCCAACTCAAAGGTCATCAAGAACTTTGAAACGTTTTATAGCTCTGCGTTTTCCCTCAAGAGTTTCTCTAAGAAAATGGGATTTAACTTAATATTGCCTCGAAACGTCATCTAATAAACGTTTTTAAAGCGCCGGTTTTTCTTGTCCTTAACCAGTTCTCAGATAGAGAAAAAAGAAATGAAGGAGAGAACGAGCCATGAAAACACCTGCGGAGAGCTCTCTCTCTCTCTCTCTCTCTCTCTCTCTCTCTCTCTCTCTCTCTCTCTCTCTCTCTCTCCGACAGAGACTTAACGGCACATTACCTCGCGTGGACTAAAGAGCAAGGCTGGGAAACTTTCTCCATATCAACGACAGCGTTCTCTGTTCTGACAAGCTCCGTGGTGCTGTGTGATGCCACATAGGGTGACAAGGAAGTACTGTGACAGCGAGGGAGATAGGACGGTCTTGTGACATGCTGGAGGGAAGGTGGAGGAATGGGTGGGGGATGTTATCTGGAAACAGGACACTGGAGGATCTTATGGCAACAGAAAGACTAGATCGCTCAGCGGAAACAGGGATAGATGAGGGGTTCCTTACCAACAAGAGGTAAGGAGAATTCTGTGACAACAGTGAGGTAGTTGTGACAACAGTGAGGTAGTTGTGACAACAGTGAGGTAGTTGTGACAACAGTGAGGTAGTTGGGGTTTTTCGAGAAGGGAAAGGGAGGGAGGAAAGGTCTGTGACAGCAAGAGGACAAGAGCAATTGTCTTATCATGGGAACTCAAACATCGTTTGACAACAGAAGTGTACGTTATCTAAACTCCGGTGATAAGCAGAGTTCTGTGATAACAGGAAACAAAGGAATCTTAAAGAAAAAAAGGTGGTTCCCACATCATCAGAAGAAGGATGGGTTATGTCAACTGTACATAAGAGGGCTCTTTGTCAACAGTGAGCAGGAGGGATCTGTGTCAACAATAGATACGAGTGTTCTGTGCCAACAGTAGACAGGAGGGTCTGTTCCAACAGTAGACAGGAAGGTCTGTTCCAATAGTAGACAGGAAGGGTCCGTGCTAAGTGAGAAGAAGGGATCTGTATTAACAGTGGGTTGGAGGATTATGTGTCAACAGTGGACAGGAAGGTTCTGTCTCAACAGTAGACAGAAAGCATCCGTGTCACAGTGGGCAGAAGTAGACAGGAAGGTTCTGTGTCAGTAGTAGATATGTGGGTTCCCTGTTAACAGTGGGCTGAAGAGATCTTGATTAACAGTGAACAGGAAGATTCAGTTTCAACAGCAGACAGAGAACTCCGTGTTAACAGTAGACAGGAGGGTTGTGTGTCAACAGTTGATGGGAGGGTTTTCTGTCAACAGCAGACAGAAGTGATCTGTGTCAACAGTAGACAGAAGGGATCTGTATCAACAGTGGAGAAAGGTCAACAGCAGGACCGGGATATTACTTGTCAACAGTGGACAAGGGTTCTGTGGCAAAAGAGGTAAAAGAGTTCTGTTAAAAGATAACAGGAGAACTCCGTGATAACAGGACGTTCCGTGAAAACAGAAGGCTCTATAATGAAAGGAGAGAACGTTATGACACGAAGAGGAAATACATATGTGTCAAGAAAAGTATCTACGTCAACTGTAGAAGAGCAAGTGTGGATCTACGACCCGGGGCAGACGCGTCCGGTGCCCACGGCAGCACTGGCGGCTGTGGATCGAGCATATCATCAGCAGGAACTTACGAAGCTGAAGAAATAGAATATAATAACCAATGACCATCACGGCGATGGTAGGCACGATTGGTTCACTCCAAGACGACCAACACCAGCTGCAGGTGATGTGTGTGTGTGTGTGTGTGTGTGTGTGTGTGTGTTAGGGATACAGAATGCCACAAAACCGGTTCAGGAGTTCACAGCAACATCACAGCAGCTCAGCTGGTGCGGTAGCTTGTACTGCGGGAGTCTGGAGGTGCTGAGGCAGTCCTATCTTCTCCTTCATGTTCAACCATCATAAATCTCTGGGAGGGTGGTGTAGTCTCTGGGATGTTAACGCATTCTTTGGGATGGCACCTCAGGTGTTTTGGGATGGCAGCGCAGTCTCTGTGACGACAACGCAGTTCCTAGGATAGCAGTTAAGTCCCTGGGATAGCAGTGCAGGTTCGAAGGGTAGCAGTGAACTCTCTGGGATGGCAGTGCACTCACTGGGATGGCAGTAGAGTCTCTGGGATGGCATTACACTTTCTGGGATGGCACACGTCGCAACTTCTTGCTGACCAGGGCAACACTGCCACACGTCACAACACTGTACTACTCCTTCCTGATCAGTGTCTTATACGAAACTTCATTTTGCATATGCAATCATTCTATAAACATAAATCTGGTATAATGTATCATAATGTTAGTTTCGGGAGTTGATGGTTAGTGTTTTTATTATTCTATTATCATCATTAGTGTGGTAGTTGGGGAACAAGCGGCTCCTGGTGAAGACTGTTTGCATCACGGATGTGTGTTGTCGCTATGTCTTTTAATCTGTCTAGGGATGGGGTGGTGAAGGAGGTAATTACAAGGGTCTTAAGAGTGAGAGATGGTCTTCCGATGCGCCGAAATTAGAGGAGTATGAGTGGTGCATCAGTTGCTCTTTACAGGCGACACAACCACAACTATGATGTCAAAATCTAGAGAGAAACTCTAGAACCGATGTCAGAGTTTGAGAGAATGTGTGAACGGGGAAAGTTCAGAGTAAATGTGAACATAAAGATAACGAGATGCAGCAGGGGTGAGACACGATGGTTTGGGTATTAAGTTTGAACAAGGAGGAACCCCGGGGAAGTGGAATGTTTTACGAACCTGGGAGTAGATATGGGAGTGGGTGGAACTATAAGGATTGAGGCGAGTTACAGGGGGTGATACAAGACTTAAAGTCCTGGATACATTACGTAACATGTGGAAGAAGCGTCTGTTTGGGCAAACTTGGGTAAGCTTTAGAGTATATTCAATCACAACAGTGTTGTATATGGAGGCGAGTCTTGGGCCTTGAAAGCAAAAGGAGAAACAAAATAATGTGAACGTGCTTAGAACAAAATACGTGTGGACGACATATGGTGTGAGGCAAGTTGATGGCAATGTTAGGTGGAGATTGTTGCAGCAAGAAAACTCACGAGCCAAGCAGGGTGAGCTAAAATGGGTCAGATATGTGTAGGGAATGAAAGAAGAAAGAATGACCAGTAGGATCTGCGTATCAGACCTGGAGGGAGTAAGAGGAAAGGGGGGTAACTGGAACGGATATAGAAGGATGCCAGCTAACCAGCCGCCACCATCTTGCTGCAGAAGGAATAGTGTGAGGCTGAGGCCAGCAGCTGCATCAGTCTTATCAGTCCAACGAGCAAGCCAACCAGCCACCATCTAGTTATGGAGGAGAGAGGGTAAGGCCATTAACTGTAGCGGTCCCCGTCAGCCATCAGTCTGGCTAAAGACGAGAGCCATTCGGGGTCAAAGGTTAAAGACGCGAGCCATACGGGTCAAAGGTTAAAGACGAGAGCCATACGGGTCAAAGGTTAAAGACGAGAGCCATACGGGTCAAAAGTTAAAGACGAGAGCCATACGGGTCAAAGGTTAAAGACAAGAGCCATACGGGTCAAAGGTTAAAGACGAGAGCCATACGGGTCAAAGACCAGAATACGCCAGCAAATGAAGTTTCCTGCCCACACTATCCACCTGAGGAGTGTTGTCCCTTAAAGAGAGAAGATAAGACCCCTCTGGCAGGATCATGGAGAGTTCAGTACTGCTTACCATGGAGGGATCTGGGAGCAAGTGTGGAGGGCACAGTGTCTGGCAGTTGTGGTGCGGCTGACGTGCCGAAGACAGCCAACCATAACCGTAGCTCAGTCCCAGGCCTAGCCCTCTAACCTAGCTAGCTAACTCAGCCCACTAGCCCAGAGTTCTGGCTCAGCTCTTCAGCCTAACCCACTCGCTCAGCCCACTGATCTCTAGCACACCCCCCTGGCTCAGCCCACTGGCTCAGCCTACTGACCCAACCCTCTGGTCAGGAAGGTTTAACGTTTCCCGTTTCCGGAATCATTAAATATGTTGGCAACCGGACAAGACGCGTGTGGTGTCCTCGGCAACTCAAACCTTATTTAAGTTGATACCAGCATAACCATCCACAACTCGGTCTGAGATGGTGGTCATGTTAACCATCCACAACCCGGTCTGAGATGGTGGCTATGTTAATCATCCACAACCCAGTCTGAGATGGTGGCTATGGTAATCATCCACAACCCAGTCTGAGATGGTGGCCACGTTAACAATCCATGACCCGGTCTGAGATGGAGGCTATGTTAATCATCCACAACCCGGTCTGAGATATTGGCCATGTTAACAATCCACAACCGGTTTCTGAGATTGTGGTCATGGAAACCATCCACGACCCTGCCCCAAGTCAGACACTCACCATGGTCACCTCAACCCTCGTTACACCAGCCTGTTATAACAACTTGGTGAGCCCCCCCCCCCCCCCTTTTACACCAACCAGCTATAACAACTTATAACAACCCGAGTCCGTCGGGTGGGCACAAACGTGAGAGAGTTTATGCAAAAACCTTTAAATTTCTCGCGACATTCGAGACCTCTGCTCAGTTTCCGCAGCGGCCGGGTGGTGTGGTAATGTTGTAACATGCATCGTTGATGAATCCCAGAAGCAATCTGGTTTTTGAGGAAACAGAAGAAACGAAATCTGTTGCACAGGAGAGAGAGAGAGAGAGAGAGAGAGAGAGAGAGAGAGAGAGAGAGAGAGAGAGAGAGAGAGAGAGAGAGAGAGAGAGAGAGTGTGTGTGTGCCAGCCCAGTCAACTGACCCAGGGGTTAATGCCACCTGGATAAGGTCGTCATGTTCCTGGGTTCTGAGGGGAAGTGAGAGAAAAAGAAAGTGGAATAGTGAGTGAAGAGTGATATGACATCGTTTTAGTTAAAGTTAGATGAAATCCCACACTGTCTTTAGTGAAACGTGGATCAAGGTGGGAGAAGAATATCCTCCAGCGGCACTCCACTGCGGACGAGCCACAAACCCTATGCGAACAGCGGCAGGACCAAGACTCTGGTATCTATAACAGGTGTCTTGTGTAGATATTCATAAACAAAAGACAGTCAGGAAAACAGGGATGATGAATAAATCATTTTGAATGACCATATACGAATAAGACATGTAAAATGAACACACAGGGGGAGACAAGAGGAATATTCAGAGCGAGCAACTAACCTCTCAGCGGACCAGGGAGCAGCGCCTCACAGTGTCGGAATCTATAAACAAACGAGGTATGTGGAACGACGTGAGCAGAAGAGAGATAATGGATCCACGAGAGAGAGAGAAAATAAGGTGGTGATATAAAGGTACCAAACAAAAGACTGGAAGAAATGTATAGATATAATTACACATCGTTGCTAAAGAGAAGGAAGATAATTTGACATTTAATGGACAGAAAAGAAAATAATAATTGGCGGTAGAAGGATGGAGTGATAAAAGATTTTGAGCGATCGGGGCGTAAGCATACAGGAGGGTGAAAGGCATGCACGGGAATGAGTGAATTGGGGGGGATGTGGTATACAGCGGTCAATATGCCGTTAGTGGACTGAACCAGGCTATGTGAAGCGGCCGGGATAAACCATAGAAAGGTCTGTGGGTCATGGTTGTGGATAGAGAATTGTGGTTTCGGTACATTACAAACGACGGCTGGAGAATGGATGTGAGCAGATGCAGCCTTTTTTCGTCTGTTCCTGGCGCTACCTTACTAACCCTGGAAACGGCGTTCAAGTACGAAAAGGAAAACAGCATAAATAGTTCTTGAGTATAAGTAGGGAGCATAATAATGATAACAATAATAATAATAATAACGATAACGCCTTTTAGGCGGACGGTATGTGCTGACTGTGTTCTGCAAACCAGATAAGGAAAAGATTTCAAAGGCGCTACCCTCACTCATCATCAAGTGGAAGTACCACAACACTTCCATTATAGGTTCGGACGAAACTCGTTAATGGGAAATGCTGTAGTGGAGTGTTTTAGGAAACCTAACAGACCCTAACACAGCTTAAAGGGAGACAGTCCGCTGTAGAAATGTATATTGAAACCGGAGTTCGGGAAACTTCAACCATACACATGACCACAGGAGACAGAAGTAATCAAAAGCAATACAGAATACTGGACAGCCACGCGCGCTATCATAAACCAGTTGAATATCATGAGAAACCTCAGAATAATAATGTCTCGCGACCTAACCTTCAGCGAACACACAAAACAACGGTTGTCTCTTGCAGAAACATGGGAGGCTGGATCCTGCTGACCTTCAAGACAAGAGAGGTTACACCAATGTTGATATCATTCAAAATGCAAATTCTTTAACGATTTGAATATTGTCGCGTCCTAAAATCATAAGACGGGCGAAACTGTGGGATTAGAAAATTTTCAGGTATCTTTCAGAGCCCATATTAATGTAGTAAAGTACCGAAATTACTGGGAATGGCTGAAATATCGGAGGCGAAAACGGGATAGGTATATCATCATCTATACCTGGAAAAACGTAAAACATATGGTTCCCAACACACATTCGGAAATGATAACCTACTAGCACGACAGGCATGGAAGACAGCAAAATGCCACCAGAAACAGGATGGAATGCTAACATCAGGGAGGTTGAAGAGTGCTCTGGACAAGTACCTACAAAGTGTATCAGCCAGGTTGTGGGAGCGATGTTGGCCTGAAAGCTGCGGCTCCCAGCATCTTCGTCGACCAACGACCAAATCCAACAGCCTGGGCCCAGCTCGGGCTGTGAGGATGAAGATCCCCCCTCGAAGGTATGCACCAGGTCCTCTTCCCGACTTACACCAGAATTTTGTAACGATTTGATGAGGTTCTCCCATCGCCTTACACCAGTCTCCTATCACAACTTGGTGAGGCCCTTGAGGTGCCTTATACTAGCCTATTACAATAACTTGGCGAGGCTTTCCTTTTGCCTTAAACCAACTTTTTATAACACCTAAGTGAGGCCTTCCTGGTGCCTCACACTACCGTTATACCAACTTGGCGACGCCCGTCCTCCCGGTGACTTACACCAGCCTGTTATAACAACATAGGAAGGCCCTTCCCCCCGACTTACACCAGCTTCTTACAACAAATTGACGAAGCCCTCCTCCCGTCTTACACTAGCCTGTTATAATAACTTGGCGAGGTCCTCCTCCCGCCTTATACCAGCCTGCTATAACTTGAAGCCCTCCCTTCGCCTTACATCAGCCTGTTATAACAACTTGCGAGCTCCCCCCACCCACCCCGCCTTACATCAGCCTGTTATAACAACTTGGTGAGGCTGGGAGGCAGGCTAGCAGCGGATGGAGAGCTCCGTCAACCGTTACTTCAGTGATCACGACGCGGCAGGAAGGTCATGACCCCACGGCCACGATAAGAACCAAGACGAAAGGTCTACATAACTTGGACGCAAGATAAGACATTGTTGATAAGGCTCCCCATTGACCTGGAACACGTGACTCCCACTCCATCTTCCCTCAGTATGGCTGTAACCCACAAGTGTGGCCATAGCCGATACTTTGACCCAATATAAGCCACCAGCTGACTTACTGTGGCCACACCTGTTGTTCTGACCCGACCTAGCCACCAGCTGACCTAAAGTGGTCCCAGTTGGTTCACCGTGGCCCTTTATGGCCACCCTCGGACTTACTCTTGCCCTGTGTGGCTATCATCAGACTCTCTGTGGCCACTGGCTGACTATGGTTCAATGCGGCCACCAACTGATTCACTGTGGCTCAGTTTCTCCCACCTGATTCACTTGAGCTCACTGTGGCCATCAGCGGAAGTTCCCACCGCAGTATTTTTAAAAGATACTTAAGTCAGTGTTGCTTCAAGGATGGTGACGAGAGCCACCCGCTCCTCAGTAATTAGGGAGCCAGTCAGGGGTTAACATTTACGAATACATTTATTCATGATAAGAGAAAACTGAACGAGATCTTCCAGCGAGCCTAAATGGCATGAATGATACGTTATGAGAAGAGATCTTAGTACTGTGTGAGCACCAGAGAAATTCCTTGCATCTTACACAGGCTACCTACAGATATTAAGGTCTCAACAGAGGTAGCAAGTGGTGCCCTCGAGTCCATCACATTTACAATTTCGCCAGTGCTTCCAGAGCCGTCTAATGCTGGTACCTACTAGTGCCACAGGCTGGATAACTGCGGTGCTTGTGCCCTCCAGTCAACTCCCCTTTGTGCCCACAGCTGAGGTAATAATGTCTTTAGGAAAACTGCTCGTATCTACAGCCTTCAGCTGGTGATGCACCTCGATGCAAGATTTGTTTTTACCGATCTGTCAGAACTCAGCTCCTTGCTCACTAGTCACTGGCCAAGCCTCTCGCAGGGCGTCTCTTTAGCTCACCAGTCGTTACCCTTGCCTCTCCTAAGGCGTCTCTCGCTCAACCCTCCGATCGCTTCTTACGTGATGTATTGTTTTGAATATGTAGTGTTTCCCATCCGGTTTACGTCCCAGGTTGGTGGTGTGGCTGGCCTTGTGTGGTGTCGTCCAGTTTTCAGTCAGTGTAGTGGGCGTCTGCCACGGTTGTTCATTGAAGCCCCGGGCTACCCCTGTCCGACCTCTCAGCCTCCAGGACCTGCTCTCCTCGCCTCGGGTTGGATCGTTCGACCTTCTCATACCACATTCTCCCTTCCGTGCCTTGGTGACGTCGTGCTTCGTGATGTCGAGCCTCGTCCTCCACTCCTATCTCCGTTGTTACGTCGGTCTGATTTCCCCGGTGCAGATCGAGTGAGGGGAAATGTCCCCGGCTGGTGAACGCCCTCCGCCCCGGGCAAATTCCCAGCGTTCGTACACATGTGGCCTGCTTGATCACTTCTGTAATCACCGGATTCAGGCTTAGTCTCTCTTGCCACTCTCATTAACCAGTGTGACTTTCTCTTTTACATATTTCTGTTCTTCAGAAGGTAATTTGTCAATGTAACTCCCATTATGGGATTACTTGTAACTATAAGGTTTCTAGTGGCCATTTGCTCTGCCTTACCTGTTATAATCTAGTATAATTATTTTTAAGAGATTTAGCTTATTTGGTTTTATGTCTTGCACTGAAATTCTACAAAGAATTCATTATCTTGATATAGTTGTTCCTTATTCTATTCTTCTCTAGTTTTTATTGTCTTGCACATGATAATATTCCTCCTAGTTGAATATTTTCATTTATTCGATTTAATATCTTTGATTTGTATATATGTCTATCTACATTTTCTTACTACTCGACAACGCCTTCCTTCATTTCCCTCTCTCTGTATTGTGTCTGTTATACTAAACCTCGTAGTGTGGTATATCCTGCCATGGCACATGAGAGGCATTTTCACTGATTGTAAATCCTCTAAGATGACTAACCTGACGACCATCTTGG
The DNA here is from genome assembly GCF_036320965.1 of Panulirus ornatus. Taxonomy (NCBI): domain Eukaryota; kingdom Metazoa; phylum Arthropoda; class Malacostraca; order Decapoda; family Palinuridae; genus Panulirus; species Panulirus ornatus. Next base: position 60,711,026 of record NC_092234.1, read on the forward strand.
TTAGCCCAACTGATGCCAAGGGCGTCGCCAGTGATACGGATCCTCACGTTGGTGAGGTGGTGTTTAACCCTTCAGATGCCTCCTCCTACGTCAGTTCGGCCGCCACTGTGGAGTCAGAGTGAGCCATTTTAGGTAACACTGAGTCTATCTCCCCAGCGGCAGGCGACGTGGCTTCGTCATATGATACTCCCAGCGGCCGAGGGTCACAGTATCCCCCAACTAAAGCCACCATTTACACATAGGGAAGCTCCCATTCAATAATTCTCCGGGGACACGGAGGTCCCAACGCTCCATCATTGTTTGGGGAGAGTGGAGAATTTCGTCCTTTCCCGGAAATCTCCTCATATGTCAGGAAGGGCACAAGTCAGCGAGGCTCTCATGCAGGAGAGGCGAAAAACGATAATCGACTCAAAAGAAGCGGGCTACCCACTGTCTCATCAGCTACGATGCTTGGAAAGAGATGAAGATATGGCGGTGAATTCAGAACTTTCTTCATTAGAACTTACCTCGATGAAGAAGACGGTGATCCTTCAGTTGTTGGCTCGCAGATTAGCCCCAGATTTCCAACAGCCGAGGGCAAGACATAATCAGGCTTACATACGCTGGATAGATACGTACATGTTATAAAATTGGCCAGTTCTATCCCGAAGCCACCAACGCCATCGTTGTCGCCTGGTGACAATGGCAACCGTCACTACGACTCACTGCCCTTGTGTACTTTCGTCTCATCGACTGCAGAGCGAGTCGGGTCATCTCTCGCGTCCACGTCGACCAAATGTCTCGTTCTCCTGACCGCCATTCTGGCTACAGTGAGGGCACTCGCCACACGGATCAGCAGGATCGCGTGTCCCAAGCGACTTGTCTGTCTTCGCAAATAGCAAGGGTCAGATCACTGATGCTTATCGCCAGAGCCATCATGGCGGTCCTACACGCTCCAACTGCTGGCCGAGGGTCTCCGTGGTGGCCAGTTTGCAGCCCCACTACCGACCCCTGGTCATGGCGGTACAGGTCATGGAAAGAACGGGTGGAGGCCACGACCTGTTGTAACCCCTCCGTCTCCTCGCCGTCATCGGCAGTCGCAGAGCGATCGATCCCAGAGCCACATCCTGGGGGAGAGAGAGAGAGAGAGAGAGAGAGAGAGAGAGAGAGAGAGAGAGAGGTCAAATCTGAAGCAAGATGAGACGCACCTCGCCCGCGTGTATGGCGTCCCGGGGAGCAGATCTACGTGAGGTTCTATCTCATGATTCCCAGTTGGCCCAAGGTGCTCATGTTCTGCTTCATGGCCCATAGGTGGTGGATTGTGATCACTGTGTGTTACGAGAGAGAGAGAGAGAGAGAGAGAGAGAGAGAGAGAGAGAGAGAGAGAGAGAGAGAGAGAGAGAGAGAGAGAGTGAGAGTTTTACACTCGTGTTGCCTCGTCTCTTTCTCTTGTATATATGAACCATGTCTTTACTGCTATGTTTGTACACACACACAGACACACACACCAACTTAAGCCAGTAACCCCTATACTGGCCAACAGTGAGAGGAGGATGAACACCTGGGTTGGGTGTGTAACGACTGCCGTACTAAGACTCGAACCGACGCTGGCCCCATCCCGAGTGGGCTCGTGCGTGACTCACAGTCAGCAACGCTAATCGTTGTGTACACAGGCCAGGTTGCCTGGGAGTTAGATGGTCCTTATTTGGCCGTCAGGTTGTTTCCTTTGCCAAATACGGGTTCCCTGGTGAACAATGTGAGGTCTGTGTTCCCTCTTGCTGTCTTTTGGTTACGGCTTTTGTTTGTGGCCTCCCTGTGCTGGAGCTACAGGCACTCAAGGTGTGCCACTTCATCATCAAGGTGTGGCACTTCATCATCAAGGTGTGCCACTTCATCATCAAGGTGTGGCACGCACCATCATCAAGGTGCTGCTTCCCACACTAGCGATTTCGAGGATATAATGATCACAACCTCCTACTTGTGCTCGCCTTTTTTGGAGTTTAAGGGAAATCTGTGACTAGAACATGCAGGATGTGGCTCGTGGTTACTAGCGCACATGTTCGCCTTCCTCGTAGCATAAAAACTCAAGGAGGAATTTACAGCTCTGCACTCATATTGGAGGGTTTTTTTTATCTTTTTTTTTTTTTGCATAATAATCTTAAGAAATGTTTGACATCTAAACTGAAAAATCTGTGCATAATCGTATCTAACTTTGGCCCAACTCTTCAACAGTTTATAATTCCATTGTATATATCTTAATATACATCCGCTATATGTACATTTTCAATCAAGGCAGGGGCGCAATTTCAGTGCTTGCCATAGGCGCTATTTCCCCTAGGTACGCTCCTGCCTGTACGTTTAGTACTTCATTAACTCCGATGATCCTGAAACTTAAGGGATACCCAGACATGTGTGACTGTATTCCTAAGGACATGACACCAGCGTTCTTAAAAAAAGAAAAACTGATGACGGTAAGGAAGGTGCGAGCATGTCTGAGGTTACATTTCACGAAGTGTAGGTTCCTAACGAGTCTGCTTCCGGTTAGTCGATTAGGAAGGGATAACGACCGGTGATGATAAGGTCAAGGCAGTTATAGACTTTATTTCTGAGTCATAGGATGATGTCAGGGCCTCTGTCCGTCAAGCGCACTCTAGCGGGATTGTATAAGGCGTTTATGGGCGATTTCGTCAATATTGCCAGGCCATTGACAAACCTGCTCAATCAAGGAGGGATGAAACCATTGTCTGGAACAATGAGCAGCAGGAGACATTCCAGGCAGTTAAGTGAGCAGTCTCTACGGCTGGAGTTCCAAGGTTAGGTTTCCAAAATGAATTTAACGTTAGCGAGGGATACCTCAGTGGAGAAGGTAGTTACTGTTGTCCTCATGCAGACCCACAACAGTAATAATCTGTTGCCCATGGCATATGCAAGTAATGTATACACAAAGTCCAGCCACAGTAATGTATACACACAACAGTAAGCTGTTACCCATGCCATATGCGAGCAAGACTTTACCTAAAGCGCGGGGCGAACCATTCAGTCACTGAACTAGTAGTTCTGGCAGTTAATACGAGTCCTTACTCATTTTCGCGAGTTGGTTTACAGTTACGTGGCTCATGTTTCGATGGGTCACACTCGGGTGGCCGAGTCGTTCCACTACAGAAATCACGCAGGTCAACTAACTCGCTGGTATCCTACAATGCCGTTCGTTGTACAGCCCGGCCTCTGAATCCTGGTGGGGGAAAGTTAAACGGACGCTCTTTTTTACGTGCGAGGCATTGATGTTGACTAATTGTAATCTTGATACGGAAGCAGCAGCTCATTTACAGCTGCAGGATCCTCACTATGGACATATTACCCGTCACTTGATGCCAGACACGCAGACAGCGCGGGATATTAGTATGGTTATTCCATTGGAAGAGTTAGCATCCCTTGATATTCTGTACAATGGAGAATTTTTGAAGATAGATGGGCCTTGCCGGGAGGACGTCATGTAGGGTATTGTGCCTCGAGAATTGAAAATGATCTGACCCTTGTACATGACATGCCCAGAAGTGCTCATTCACTTTAAAATTGGAACCCGAGTGTAAGCCAGATTAAAGTATTTTTGGCCAGGAATGGCCTCGCGTATCATATAACATGTTGAATGTCATCACTCATGTGCTATATGTAAATGGCCACTTGTTAGCGCTACACCCTAGTCTTACTGGACCCGTGCCACACCCCAGTCTTACTGACCCCTGTCACACCCTAGTTTTGCTGGACCCTACCACACCCTTGTCTTACTGGACTCTGCCACAGCCTAGTCTTTCTGACCCCTGCCACACCCTAGTTTTACCGAACCCTACCACACCCTAGTTTTACTGGACCCTACCACACCCTTGTCTTACTGGACCCTGCCACACCCGGGTCTTACCGACCCTTGCCACACCCTAGTCTTACTGGACCCGCCTTACCTTCATCTTACCGGATGCGACCTCAATTTGTCTTTAAGTGTTAAAGAATCAAATGCTGTTTCCCCGTGTATTTCTAATAATGTGTTGATGTATTTGTAACATCCAGACTGTGAAGCACACAGACTCACCGCCCGCGAGATTGCTTCGCTCGATCCCGGGAACTCGTGATGTCCTGGGACGGACAAGACGTGGGAGGTTTAATCGACCACAGGCCAGGGACACCGGATCACTCACCCTCTGAGAAATTGAACTTCTTAAGTGCCTGGAGATAGTGGAAATAAGAGAAAAAGAAATACGTCTGTAGATCTGACAAACTTAGGCCTTTGGAAACAAGGCCAACCAGACTAAAAAATATCTTCCTGTTGAGGGAAAGGAAGATTAACGGATCCTTCCAGTCAAAACATGCTAGATAATCTACACCAGGATTTTGAATGAAAAAAAGAAATCGGGAGTTATCCCACATTGCGAACACAAGTTTCTGTGAAATGTACATGCAGAGCTTCGTAGTGAAGACTGGAAACGAAAAACTGGAAGAGTGATGTAGAATAATGGTGTATAAATCTGAAAACTGGAGTCCAGTTGTATTAAAGCTGGACCAGTGCCCTGGGTGGCAGAGGAATTGTCCCTCCAATCAGCGCATTCAGTAAACATTCCTGTGCACTTCTTCAAGTGGAAAGTATCAACACCTTTTCTAACACCAGGTAGGACGGCACCTTTTCAACTGTAGTAGTTACCGTCCTCACCTTTGATGACCTACACTGTGGTAGGATGTGCTAGAGAGGGTTTTAGACGTCGCGATACCGCCTCTCCTCCCCTTCACTACCCACCATCTCAGGCAGGTGACTAAGTGCTCACTCGAAGACGTCAGTTCAGTCTGTCGTGGACGGCAATATAAGATGGTATGAAGTCCCTAGTGATCGGCTGGTCGCTGAGCATGGAACCCAGGACGGTCGACAATGTGTCAAGATGTCCGGTCGGCGACATAACACCAGTCATGATGCAGACTGCTGAGCGTATGTGTGTGTGAAGACTCAGTCAGCCTTGACTACCGTCTAGCCCAGGTGAAGTCCAACTTGTAATACCTATGAGCTCTGGGAAGACTGTTAGTTTGTGTATATTCCAGGAAAAACGTTTAGAAAAAAAATCTGATTAATATTTCAGTTTTTGTTTTTCGTTATATAAATGATAAGTAACTTGTTACTGAATTTGTTCAACATAATATTGTTCAACATAAAGTTGTTCAACATAATATTGTTCAACATAATGTTGTTCAACTTTTCCTCCTCCTCACAATGAACAAAACACGTCACTGACGGCTCACGCCGGGAAATCCCTATTCGAGTTGAACTACTGGTCTTTACGACTTCGCCAATATCTGAAAGTATCTTTACCAAGATGGCAAACATGAGTTAATGTGAACTGGAAGTGATTCAGGATTGCTTAATGGTTCATATCCTATAATACAGGCGCTAGTGCTCCAGCTATTCTGCTCAGTCCTTGTTTTGCTCATCTGTTTATAGGAACATTAGGAAGATCATGAATCTGGGCAACATATGTGAGCCTGGACAATCTTAGGGTCGTTCAAGTGAAGATCTTAGGCAGTTTAATCTGGAAGGGTAAGAGAGGGCGCGGAATGAGAGAAATAAACAGAGTGACACTGCAGCTAAAATTACAAGAGAAATATCAGGGTTATGACGGCGGTCCACTGTGGTCTGGTGGTGTAGCCACGGACGAGATGAAGAAAGTAACTAGTCTTTGGAGTCTGACGATTTGGATTCATACTCACTAAGACTTGATACATATCCTACATCACAGGGATCAGAGATATTCCGTAAGCTCTTTATTGACAGTTAAACTATTAGGAACTTTTTTTTCTGGAGTGGAGGTGCAAAAATGACGGTTCACAACATCGTCGAGGAAGCATTAATTGTTCAGGTGGTTCAGACTTGTGGCAGAAGTTTGTTGACAGAAGCCGAGTTCATCGAGACCCGAGATAGGTCAGTCAGCCTCACAGTTTGTGACCAAAATGCGGAAGTTTGAGATCGAGGATTTTACTTACGAAGGTTCGTCAAGTTTATATCATAAGGATTTTACTTATGAAAGTTTTTCAAGTTTGATGTTGATGGAGCGGTTCTAAGACAGTTGTTTCCCGGTGTCGAGGCTGTCAGCCTTTCCATATAGCAGAAGCTGCTAAACTTGCTGACCAGTATATGAAAGCAAAAGGAGGATAGAAACTGTATGTGTTTACTCATTATAAACCCTCTGTTAAAGCAAGAGTCGTGTATCCCAACACAGTAGTCAAAGATGGCAATCAGAATATGAAGGTGTCTAAGGTTTGTGGTACATCCTTTCTGTGTCGTACACACAGACACATAGCCCAAAATTGCCGTACCTCCGCGAGAGAAAGCAGATAAAGTGGCAGGACTACAGTGTCTACAGAACGTGCAACCTAAGCAGAGAGGGACACTGTGAGTGTATGCCATGAAATCTGAGAAGTCTGAGCAAGGAGTCGCGAGGCTTCAGAAAGACAGAACTCTGGACTAACAATGAAGTTAGAACATGGTACTAAGGCTAGAAATAATGTGGTAGGTGAACTGACAGATAGCAACTCCAAGAAGCTTGCAGGAGGTGGGACACTCCCAGTTTAGTGCGTTGTATGCGGAGCTGAAGTGAGGAAGATGCCAGTCATTGAAGGTGGGGAAAATGGGACAATGGGATAAAGGTATAAGTGCTGAGAGACACCTGTTGTTCTACAGCTGCAAGTCGACGTGGCTTGGTGTAGGAAGGACAAATCACAGGAGTGTTGAAACCTTGTGTGTTAGTGGATGGTGCTGCAAGGAGAGTTCTAGTGGACTCTGTCAGGACAGACCATTCCATACCACAAGGGGAAGTTGCAGGTGTTGTGCTCGACTCATCCAGTCTACGATCTAAGTCTCTGGCAGCTTTCCAGAGGTCAGGAAACCTACAGACCCTGATCCTCTCTGGAGGCGCTCTGGTGTAGAAGAGAAGCGAGCACGATGCGAACCTCAACATTTTGTTTCAGAGTCATTAACGGATGTTGTTACAAGAGAAGAACTTCGGAAGAGCCAAGAGGAGGAGGACACAACACTAACCTCAGCGTGACATAAGCTGAATCCGAGGAACGAAGACGATCATACCAGGCAAAATGTCAACATTCGTCATAGCAAGGGTGTGTTGTAGAAGGAATGTACAGCAGGATCGGATAAGAGAGACACGTTAAACCAGGTCGTAGCGCCAATCATCCTCAGGAGTCGAGTATTGCGATTGGCTCATCAATCAATTTTCATGGGTCACTTAAGCGCTCTGAAGAGAGCAGAGAAATTTTTGTTTCACTTCTTTGTGTCGTTTCTATTTTTGGCCAAGGGTTGTGAGCTGATACACGAAGAACTGCGTGTCATGTAGGGTTTGTTATCATCATTCTGTGCCAAATGAAAGGAAGAAAAAGTTACCCCTTAGAAATATGTCACTACAGACGAGACATTTCAGAGTGGAGAAGCGATAGAGGATACGAGTTTTGATACTCATTTGTTCAGTGATAATGAACACTCAACCCCAGTGTTTCTCAGGGAAGTGGTCAGATGTTCATAAAGACGTACTAGGATGTGCTCTCCGAGGCAAAAAAAAAAAGATTCACGTTACAGTTTCAGAACAAGTCAAGGTTACGTGTGGTGAGGATGTAGATTATTAGAGTCAGTCAGCAAACATAAAGTAATGTGAGAATGTCGGTAATTCAGAATTTGTTAAAGAGTATACCTCTTACCGGCAGTCGTGGTGGATCAAGTGGAAAAGAAATAAATCATTACGATTTCTTTGAAAATGAAGTCATTAACCAAAGAGAAGAGAAATTTACGCATATACATATTAATTGCTCTTTTTAAGGTACGAAGTGATATATGGCGTTTGAAATTTTTGCCCTTTGATAATGCATAGTCAACTTTCCGTTCGTGAATCAATATCGAGGATTTATTAACAAGTGGATCGTTTGTTATATCCAGTAACACAATGTGACGAGATAAATGAAACATCACGATGTAGCGATCATATCATCTACGTCTCTACGTCAGTATAGAAGTGCCTCGATAAGAATGATAAGAGGCGGTACAAGTGAGGCTTGGTAACAATAAGATAAGGTCTAGGCGCGACACAATAAGTCACACACACACACGACTGTGTTTACTGGAAAGCTTGTGACTTCATCATTTCGAATACAGTGTACATACTCTGGCCACGACCTATTACAAGCACTGACAATTATGGATGCTAAACCGTCAGGGGGAAAAAACACGCGTCACAATGGATTATTAGGAAATTAAATAGGAAGAGGTAATTAATGAGATGACTGTCATGCACTGGGGAACCAACCTGACCGTCACAGAGCCAGACGTGTGTGTGTGTGAAATGTATGATCACAGATGCACCTTTAGATGTGCTAGATATAAACCAGAGAAAAAATAAGAGATATAAACAACTACGAAGAGTTTGATTCCCCCCTCAACACCACCCCCTTCCCAGTAGAGAAGAAAACGAGGTGCAGATCTACTGGAAAAGCTACATCACACTGAGCAAATCAAACCTCTCAAGTGAGCTGGTGGGCGCAGACCATAAACTCAAAGACATACGAGACTTAGGAAAGGGAAGAAGAAAGAGCCATGAGTCAAACATGGAAAAAGAATACTTTTATTCACATGTAAAACGTAAATCAAGGACCACAAGTTCCAGCCATCCTACATGAAGCAGACGAGGGAACACGCAATGGATGATCGCCACGACATGAGCGAGACAACGTCGGTATGAGCCTGTGAATCGTGAGTAAAACTCAACCTTAAAGATAAACGATCCGACCGACTTCTTTCTGAGCAGCGACTTTCAATGTGGTGCATTGGTGGCCGTAGTAGTACATCGCTAAGGGCACTGGGGCAGGAGCCATTTTGAGGCATCCCGAGATGCTTAATTCCCTGATGACGTCTCGGAAGGCAAACATTTCCGACTCTCATCTCACTTTCCAGTGATGGTAAAGATAAAGCTTAATAATACAAACACTACAATGATTCTGCGTCCTGTCGTGTGTGGAGGCCCAGGGCAGTAACGTGGTAAGGCTTCCCCAAGGCCGCCCCTGCCCTACGTTACACATGGCAGATCACACCATCAAGACACAGGACTTCCGAGAGAAACCTATTGAAAACATACCTAGGCACTCTGCCCCCCAGGAGACCAGACTCCTGGAACTCTGTCTACAGAAAGAAAAGAAGGGAACGTAAAACTCCCCTTGCTCGAGCACTAGATATCTTCTGAACAAAAACGTCTGGTTTCAACCCCAAGAGTAAGAGACTGACTCGCATCGCCCCGCGCCACAAAGATGGAAACAAAGCAGTCTCGTAATACCACGGACGCAGCACATAACTGATATCTTCGGGAGTCCTAAGCCGCAACCTGGCTAATTTTACGGTATTCAAATAAAAACCCCTTGGCTCTAGAAGTTACTTGATCACCACAATTGCTTGATCACAATAGAATTATAGATGAAAGGGTGAACAAACAAAGGGGTTAACAAAGGTGCTCTGATACATAAGAGACTTTGCAATAACTTTTAACGAAAATGACTAAGGTGTAATAATATAGATACGTAAACTGGGTATAACAGGAAAGAAGTGGAGGATGGATATACAGTTTTTGCTTTATAACCAACACATCGCAATACGTTAAGTCAAGTAATTTCCAGCGTTTCCACAGAAATAGGCTCAGTTCCCCAAGGTACTGTGCTCGCACTCTTTCTGTTCCTCATTCACTTATCTGACATTGACTTAAACAAGAGACACAGTTTTACATCATCCTTTGCAGTAGATACGAGAATGAGTATGAACATCTCATCAACAGAAGGCAAAGCCGTCTTTCGCTGGATGACAGGGAAAAAAATAATGAACGCTTTTCAAATGGGAAAAGCTACAACTCCTCCATTATGGATAGAATGAGAAAGAAAAAGAGTACAGAATATCAGACAGATACGGATACTACCATATCACGACGGAACTGTGTGAAAGACCCAAGAGTCATAATGTTTGATGACCTTAAAGCGAACACAACAAGGTGACAGTTACTTCTCTCACAACCCTAGGCTGCTGGCGACTGAGGACCTCCAAGTCGAGAAGGAAGAACCATTTATGACGCTCTTCAAGGTCCTCATGCTACCGTTTGTTAAGATCAACCTTCAAGGTGGACGAAATTACAGTGAAAAATAATGTACGATCTCTTACGGCCTTCACTGACAACGCTGTAATGGAACTGGACTACTGGGAACGTCTGAAATCAATGAGACTGTACCTCTGGAGAGCAGACGAGAGAGGCCCATCATAATTTACACTTGCAAGATCCTGGAACGCACCGTCCCTACTCGACACAAAAATAGTTTCCTCTTATTGTAAAATATTACCACAGAACCGGGAGTTGCAGCGAGAGAGAAAAGAAAACTTTCAACACTTTGCCTGCAGCCACCAGAAACACACTGGGGGGTGAATGTGAAGTAAATTACGAAGGTCTTCGACGAGTATTCACAAAGTGTACCGGACAGCCAAGCTGTGGCAGTTAAGTGGACTTGTCGGCAGCAGCCTCTAACAACTTGGTCGACCAACGAACCCAACTGGGTAGTTTGGACTCAGCCCCGTTCGTTGGGGGTAGTCACTCCTCCGTCATCAACCTAGTCTTACTGTACCCTGCCACATGCTATACTTGCTTCATCCCTCCACACTCATACTTGATTTACCCTACCACACCCAAGTCCTATTATACCTTGCCTCACACTCGTTGTCCTGGAACCTGTCATACAGGATTACTGTATTCTGCCACCCATGGTAATGGATATCCCTAGCCACAGCTAACGCTATAGCTATGAACTCAGAAACACCCAACTTTATACAAACCCAGACACATCCAATGGTGTATAAAAACAGCCACACTCGAAGTTATATAAACCCAGCAATACACAACTACATACAAACCCAGCTAAACTCAACTTTATTCTAACTTCAGGAACTCTATATAACCCCAGCAACACCCAAAAGCATGAACCCAATCGTAATCTTTCTTGTAATATCTTAGCCACATCCAGCATTAAACAACCCTAGCCACACCCAACACAATATCAATCCGGGGACACACAACACTATAAACCCAGGGACATCCAGCATTATAAACCCAAACATATCCAACCCTTAAAGCAGAGACACACCCAGCAAAATAAAACCCGACGGCACCCAGTCAACCATACCCAACACCCAGCACTATGAATGCAATCTTACCCAACACTATATAAACCCAGTCATACTCATCACAATATAAACAGAGGGACACCCAGTACAATATAAACAGAGGGACAGACAGTACAATATAAACAGAGGGACACCCAGTACAATATAAACAGAGGGACACCCAGTACAATATAAACAGAGGGACACCCAGTACAATATAAACAGAGGGAAAGCCAGTACAATATAAACAGAGAAACAGACAGTACAATATAAACAGAGGGACACCCAGTACAATATAAACAGAGGGACACCCAGTACTATAAAGCCACAGTTTTATATAGAACAATAAATATAGAAAGGCTGCAATAGCTATAACCGAGCTGCCCAGCCTTGATAATTCATGTATATTCTCTCCAGTTAATTAATAATGGTTATTTCATAATTGGATTTGGAAAATGGAATTTTTTGTTGAGTATTCCTTTTTGAACGGATTGCTCTCATCTCGACCTGCCCCAGCTGTATTCTATAACGAAAATGGACAAACGAGGAACATAGTTTGATATGTCCTGTTGATGAATGTTACGAACAATTTATTTCAGCCATGGTAAACATATTTACTTACATAAAAAAGAGCGTTTAATATAGGTAGTGATACAGACGCTTCTGGCAACTCGGCTGTTTCACTGGCTAAACAAGTATTTATTATACACGAGGTTCATAAATTTACATATACCCTCCCAAACCTATAACCCTCGCCTGGTCAACTAAATACAATATGTAACATGTAGATTGGGTTTTTTTTCTTTGCTGTCTCTTGCTCGTTCGAAGGGCAGGTGGAGATCTTTCTTACCGTGGTTCTTAATGCTACTTACCTCATTCTTACTGTGGCCTTAACTACAGTTTCTCTGGCTGTTACCGCTACTTGTTGCTGTGGCCTTAACTACCATTACTGTCAAATGTCATTGTGGCCTTAACTGCCACTGTTGCGTCTGTTACTGTTACTTGTCACAATGGCCTTAGCTACCATTTCTGCGTAACTGGTAATCAGTTATATCTTTATCAACGTACATCAATGTTGGGCTGCACGTGATGAAGCGAGAAAAAAATGTCAGGTTTCATAAAGAGGAACATGAACAATAAAACGAAGAATACTGTCTATACCCACGCTTTACAACGAGGTAGTCAGAGTTCACGTAGAGCAAGCTGTTCAATCTCGGTCATAAATCTTAATAAAAGACAAAGGAAAGTTAGAGCGATGATGTAGAAAGAAAACAAAACTCATTCCGTTACATACAAAAAAAGTTCTTATGAGAAAAGATTCAGAGATCGATACGATTCTCTCTTCGAACGAGATAAAACGAGAACACGAGAGCAGCTTCAAGAGAAGATTCGATAAAAGTAAATAATTTCGATGACATATCATGACGTCATGGTATGGAAGCGAGGATGAAGATTTGTAGACGTTGTCGGAAAAGAGAAAAGAGTTCCGATGGTGAGAGAAAGTGAACAGATGTATCGCTAAAGGGCAAAAGCTTCTACAGCGGCAGGGATGCAAGACGCTGGATCGAATTAACACAAGATGTCATTATAAGGACTAGCATAACTTTCGTATCACGGCAAGATTAAGGTTTCAATATTACCAGTTATCAGTAAACGATCCTGCTCAAGAGGTATATATATATATATATATATATATATATATATATATATATATATATATATACAATGCAAATTTAACTTCATTTTCTTTTACTTTTCCTCTTCCTTCCCAGAACATTCTGAAGTAAGCAGTAGAGTAGGTTTATATTCCCATCCATACTTTCCCATAGAATTCCCATGGTAGTGTAGCATACCTAAGCTCTTCCCTAGTTCTTTCACCGCCGGCTGTTGAAGCAGAGGGAGCGGTGGGTGAGAAGGTCCCTTCCGCTTTAGTCCTATTTCAGATTCTAATAGGAATTTGAGATAATCTCTCTTCCGACAGATAACTTTCAAATGGTGTTACCGGACTTCACCTGCCTGAGGTTACACAGCCGATTAAAAGTCCCTTTGTGAGGCTTCATCATTCTCCTCAAAGAATTTCTCGCTTCAGACGGGACCATCCTGCCCCTGCGACTGAGTGGAGCGTAGCCTTGAACTTGCGGGAGCTCGTGGGGAAAGGCTTCTGGGTTTAATTAATACTAATGACCGTCATTGACCCTCACGTCTCGAATTATCTGCCTCTCCGCTGTAATACCATCCCGCACCAGTCTTCCGCGTTCCTTGATACCACCACCCTCCAGCCTCCCCACTACCCACTACCAGCCTCCCATGATCCTACCATCCACCAGCCTCCCACGATCCTTGTAGCCCCACTACCCACTACCAGCCTCCCATGACCCTACCATCCACCAGCCTCCCACGATCCTTGTAGCCCCACAACCCACCAGCCTCCTATGACCCATAACCCTACCACACACCAGCTTCCACGACCCATGACTCCACCAACCTTCCATGACCCTACCACTCAAAAGCCTCCCGTAACTCATGAGCCCATCATCCACCAGCCTCTCATGACCCTTGACGCTCCACCATCCACCAACCTCTCACAACCCATGACCCTACAGCTCACCAGCCTCCCACGACCCCTGACTCCACCATCCGTTAGGAACCCACGACCTTTGACGCTCCACAACCGACCAACTTCCCACGACACATAACCCCATCGCCCACCAGCCTCCCACGACCCATAGGCCTATCACAGCCAGTCCGCTACTCTTACCCTGCCACAACGTCCTATGATCCAAGCCTCCATGTCACTCTAACATAACCTACGGCCCAGTATAGACTTCCAGGTCCTATAGCAACAGAGTGGAAATGCAATGGCTCTTGTGCGCCATAGAGACTGACTGGTGGGTTAGGAAGGTCTGTGAAATTCAGGGATTCACCAATATACATGGCTTCTACGACGCCGTTAAAACACTACATGGACCTCAGGGGGAAGAGGTACATTCTTTAAGGACAGTCAACAAATCCTAGAAATGTGGACCCAACACTTCAGTTGCTCTCTCGACCTGGGACAGTCAAACAGAACCTCGTGTGCTGGACATGTCACCAACTATCCTTCCCGTCCAACTACCCGAAGTTGTGACACTGCATCCCCGGGGTCTGACTGGCCATCAAAGGACTAAAGAACGGCAAACGTGCGAGGCCGGATGGTAGTCCGGTCGAGATCTACAGTCAGGTTGGTTAACTGCTCACCCAGCGCTCCACCAGCTGATGTAGGCGGAGTGGTCGTCGGAAATTATCCAGCAGGAGAGGAAATTACGACAACCTCGTCATTATTTACAATAAAAGATTGTGATACAGTTACCTTGGGCAACAACACGAGTGCTTTTCTTCTTGCAGTTGCTGATAAGGTGTTCGCTCGGATTATGTTTTACCGACTGGCTAAGCATATGTCAGAAAACATCCTTCCTGAAACAAATCTAACGATGGATTTAGATCGTTGCCCAACGTATATCTTTATCGGAAGACAGGAAGGCATGAGAAAAATGCTGCGAAGAAAACAATAACCTCTACACAGATTTGTTGACCAAACAAAGGTGTGCGATACCGTAAACCACGAGCTCTGCTGGATACATCTCGGGAAGCTCGGGGGTTCAACCTAAACTCCTGAACTTCCTTTGACAATTTCGCGACGGAATGCAAGCTCGTGTACTGCTAGGAGATCTGCATTCTGGTCCCTTCAGCGTCGAGGTTAGACTTAAACAGTTTGTGTTAGCTATTGTCTGTCTTGCGCCTTTTGCACTAAACTTGCGGTGAAAACGACGCGTTCCGTGTACAACATTGCTTGGACGAAAGCTACAACGCAACAAATTTTGCAGCTGCAGTATCCGGAGGAGTGTGTCTTCCCAGCTGCCATGCAACACGCCCTCTACGTAGTCTAGTCCTTCCATCATTCCATAGGTCTTCAAGTCAACACCCAGAAGACCGAAACAATTGCATAACACATCACCGAACTTCGTGAGACCCCAGCATTTGATATTGACGGCGTACTTCTTAAAGTTGTGCTGCATTTTACAGTCGTTTGTGTCCCCTCGCCAGCTTGAGCCATTGATGATGAAATAGAAGCCCAAGTCAATCTTACCCTTTCTACCTTCAGGCATCTTTGCTCGATGGCTTTTCCAGAATAAGAGCCTCAAACCTTATCACCACATCGGCTGTGTACTATGCAGTGTGTGTCACTACACCGCTATATGGCTCTGAGAGTTGGACCCTGTCCAGGCGCACCACATTAAGATCCTGTGGGCCTTCTTCATCAAGCGCTTGTAACTCATTCTGGGAATGTCGTAGGAGGTCAGGGTGACCCTATGAGGCCGTGCCCAAACCACACCAGCATGGAGACGGTCCTCGCACGGCGAAGCCTCCACTACCTCCGACATGGCATCTGTATATGTGAACACCGCGCCGCCCGGCCCGCCACATCATACAAGGCCAGCTCCATGACGACCAGCGGTCTGCTGACGGTCGGCAGACAAGACTCAGAGATCAATCAATCAATAGACCTACAGGAGAAATGTAACCTGCAGCCCTGCAGGGGATGGCTAATGAAAGACCCGTCTGGCGGTACAACAAAGACCTCAGCGATCTGGAGGATTAAACTCCCCATCACCTCCCCCAAACA
Organism: Panulirus ornatus; assembly: GCF_036320965.1. NCBI lineage: Eukaryota > Metazoa > Arthropoda > Malacostraca > Decapoda > Palinuridae > Panulirus > Panulirus ornatus. The sequence continues at coordinate 60,726,886 of NC_092234.1, forward strand.
CAGCCAACCCACTTGCGGCAGAATCTGGGGCTCCTGTTCACCTTCCCCTGTCCAACCCCTTACCCTTCCCTGTAAATAACCAATCAACTAAAATAACAACGAGAGATTTCGTCTTCCACAGCCACATAAAGCAGCACCAACTTCATCTCATTCTCAACCGAAACAACGTCGTAATCGACTATGATAAACAGCCTTAAGCGATGTGGAATTACCAGGACCTTCCCTCCCATGACCCATCATACCACCATAACCACAACCTTCCCCCCATGACCCATCATACCACCATAACCACAGTCTTGCCTCCCATGACCCATCATGCCACCATAACCACAACCTTCCCCCCATGACCCATCGTGCCACCATAACCACACCCTTGCCTCCCATGACCCATCATGCCACCATAACCACAACCTTGCTTCGCATGACCCATCATGCCACCATAACCACACCCTTGCCTCCCATGACCCATCATGCCACCATAACCACAACCTTGCCTCCCATGAACCCAACATCCCACCACGTTTTTTTCTTATTCTCTCTGGGTGTTGAGGTGTGTGTGTGTGTGTGTTCGGGAGAGATTGGATGGTGAAGGTAAAGTGGCGAAACAAGAGATAGTTGCAGAGTGTACATATGTCTAATGCAGTTTTACTGAAGCGTTTGAGTGTTTGTTAAGTATATATACTGGTGCCTCATCTATAAATATTCCTGGTACACTGTAGGTAATCACCCATTTGTAATCACCTGTTTAAGCTGAACGGAAAGAGTTCTACACTCGTGGTGCCCCAATTGTTGAACTTTCTTCGGTACATCATAATCTATTGTATTCTTACACTGCTATACATAAACTGCAATACTGTAAAAATGCTTAAAAAGTACTTCTGAAGCGTCTCTTGCTTAATTTCCTGCCATGGCCTCTGGTTATTCCATCTCTGCATATTTAGAAGAATTGTTCATTGTCTACTGTAACAAAATGGTTCAAAAACTTAAAGGTTGTGATGGCATTACCCCTACCCTCCTCTTTCCACAGAGATAAAATTGAAGGCCTCTAGCGTTTCCCCTTACTCAAGTCTTTTATTTCCAGTATCATCTTTCTAGCAATCCTTTAGACCTTCTCTGTTAGTTCTTAGTGCTTCTTTAGGCTTAGTGACCAAACTTTAAAAGCATGTTTGTGTTCTAGTTTTTGCCTAGTGAAGAATGTGGATGGCTTGCTGAATATTCCCATATCCATATACTAGAATGATGTTCCAATAGTTGCCGGCCAACCGTTTGCGTTCTTAGCCATTCTCATAATGTGGGAATCTGATGACATTGTAGGGACGATGTCATTTCCCAAGTCTCCCACCATTTTTTCCCTTTGTCCATTTTCATTACTTTGAATCACTCGGGTTGAACTTCAACAACAATTCAGGGGGCCAACTTTAGCGCTTGAGTACCCTTGTAAACTGATGCAAATTCTCCTCGCTTTTGACTTCCTTCATGACCATGACCTCATCAGCAGATGATTTCGGGTAGAAATCCAATCATTCTAGTGAGTCATTCACATGCATCACGAAGAACAATTGTCCCAGAACAGAACCCTGGGGCACTCCACCGATGACCTCACCCATTTCGAAAAGGCTTCGTTGACATGATTTCTTTCCTCCCTTTTACTATGATGATAATATTCTATCGATCATAGTCGTCACTTCCATGAAGCTGACCATAATCTATCTTCTTTACCAGCCTTCTGTACGGTACAACGTCAAATGTTTACAGACAATCCACCTTACCTTCTCTTATGTGACTTCCCCTCCATGACAACCATGTTCTTTCCCACGCATGTAATTTTACCTCTGCAGGAAGCCATCCAGTTGCTCTCCGTCTTTTACAGTACCTTATAATGATGAAACTCGTTACGAAGACCGTTCTGTAGCTGAGCGCCTCTTCCATTCCCTTAGCACTTTGCTCTTTTCCAGCGACATCTTGAACAGCCTTTCAAGCGACTTTTACAAGCGCAGCTGCAAACCTCCTCACCACACGTGGGGAAACTGCAGCAAGACAACGAGCCTTGGACAAGTCAGAACACTTTGGTCGTGTTATGTTTTTTTTAAGATATGTCAATGCTTTCCAGGACGTCATCTCCTTAATGCTTGCTAATAAAGCCTCCCCATTCCAGCTCACTCACGCTGATACTATAGTGCCTTACGCTGGGAAAACACCTCTCAACTTGTCGGTCATTTACTCGCATAACCTCTCATCATTCTTTATAATTTAACCTCTGAATCCCTTACTGCATTTAACCGCTCTTTATTTAACAAATTATTCATAACGAATTTATGGAAAATTTTGAATTATTCATTGCCTTGCCACGATATTCTTTTCAGAGTTCATCTGTTCCCTTCTTCTTATCCTACTATACTGACCTTTTGTGTTGACTGTCATTATTGTGTGTGTTACAGGAATAGAGTTTTACACATGTTGCCTCGTCTCAGCCTTGAATAGATGTATAATGTCTTTATTTCGCTGCATAAACACACACACACACACACACACACACACACACACACACACACGCGCGCGCGCGCGCGCGCGCGCATCCATATTTCGACTAAGTCCAAAGGGTGGATGAGCACTAATGTTGAATACGAGCCGACTGCTGTGCCCAGATTTCGATCCCATGTGTACCTGACGCATGATCAGTAACGCTAAGTAGTTCATCACAGAGGCCCGTGTGCGTGGTGATGCTGTTTGTTGGTTTAATATGGAGCTTATCTCAAGGCTTTGAGGCTCCATGGGAGGCATGTGTGCTCCTCCATGTTTGTGATGCTTTTGATATGCTGGATACATATGTAGTCTTTTTCTTTTTTTCTTTTCTTTTAGCATGTACCAAGCGGCTATACGTGCATTCTTAGATGCCTCTCTTCAATACTTTCGATATAAGGGTATCTCATACTAGAAAGAATCAACGCAGTTTCATATGTACCTTCATTAGCCTCAGCGTACGTGAGCTGGTTAGAAAATGATTGAACATAGAAAGGATCATAGCCTTTAACAGGTGTAATTTCTGCCTCTTGAGGAAGCGCTAGATTCTATATAGCGAAGCTTGTCAGCGCTGCTTTACCTCGTGATTATCTCCTTACAATGGTCTGCTATCGATCCTAAATCAATCCTACAGATGTTAGTGTGTGATCCAGTATTTTACAGCTCTTCTGGTGTTGTATACGATTTCCCTTCATTACTATGTCCCTGGTTTTCATCCCATTCAATCTAGTATCATAGTTGTAAACTTTCTGATGCTTGTTTTCATTTTCCAATCTTTTTCGAAGCTGTTGAGTCCGGAGGCGTGTGCCGCTGCTGGGTGGGTATGTCGGGGAAGTATGCTGTTGGAGAATACTGCTTGTGTGGCGTCGCCTGCGTAAAATATGTCCACGCTCATGTTCCCTGCTGAAGGGGGAGGGGATGTGTGGAGTGTAAGTTATAAATAGCATTGGTGACAGGACGCTGCCCTGCGAGAACCAGCTTACAGAAATAATGGAAACTGTGGCGGTGTTTCTGTATTTCTTCTTCTGTGATTATTTTCTCGGTTTGTTGGTTTAGGAAGCTACCCAGTGATCACTTGGTCATTTCTGGCGTGCCGAGCAGAAGAAATTCTATTCGAGGCGTCACCTGCCAACGATCATCCTTTTGTCCATTGGTTCAGGTGGTGTTTATTCCTTGACCTTTGGCGATCTTTGTTGTGCGACGGAAACTGGAAAGGTAATGTTTCTGCCCCTCCGGAATCCATATTGACAATATCTATAGAGATCGTCTTCTAGGCCCTGTCTTAACCTAAGGTTTATCCTTTATCCTCTAGTTTCTTACAAATACATTTTCCCAGGTACTTCCCAGAGAAGGGGTGACAGGTCGATATTTCTTTGGGTCGATATCTGGCTTTCCTGGTTTTGGCTCCAGCGTTACCGTGGCGTCCTTGAATCTCCGGGGAGAGTATCCTGCGTTCAGCACGGTGCTGTAGGTGTTGAGACGATGGTGGCACTCTTTTCCCAACAACATACCGAAGTACTGGTTGTATATCTGGCTATTTCCAGGGCTATGTTTAGGGTGAGTATGATGGCTATGCGTACGTATGATGTGTCTGTGCTCACAGAAGGACAGCCTGTCAAATGACAGACAGTCAAGTTGAGGACACCGTCTGGTGCAGATCTGCGTCTCTTCTGCTCTGGTTGAACTGGTTCAGAACATCTCGCTGTTCGACAGTTGCACCTCCCTTTCTTCTGAGGGTTTGACTTTAAGAATCAGATCACCATGCGTTTCTGAGTTCGCTTGGTTACCATGCGTCCTGCTATCATGTACGAGTATCCTCCTGCCACAGACTCTTGTGATCAGTGACCACCCCGCCACCCACCTTCCCTTACCCTCTACATCCGCCAACCCCCCCCCCCCCCAGCATCACCTACCCAGTTATAACTAATCATTTCCACAAACGGTCTGTCATATCTATCAGTTATAAAACCCTTTCCGGCCATTCCAAGCCATTCCCAGATACTCCCATCTATTCCCAGTCGTTTCCAGCCATTCCCGGCAATTCCCGCCCATTCCCACTCATACCCGGCCATTCTCGTTACCGCGTGTCATAATGGGTAATGTCTGGCCGTGACGGGCCATATCACAGCCATGGACACACTGACGCCCTCCTGAACTGTGACAATGGCTACTACATCCTCTGCTGATGAAACTTCCACTCCTCCACCACTATGGCTGCTGAACCTGGCACCACTCCACCACTATCCATTACCCTTCACCATCTACAACTAACCATTGCCCTAAACTTCCTTCCACTACACGTCACTTTTTACTACAACACACAATCACCCTCCACTACCACACCTTCCCTCTATCTTCACTACCTACAGCTACCCACCGACACCGTACATTACCCTCCACTACCCATCACCACCCTCAGCTACCTACCATCACCCTCCACTACCCTATACCACCTACAACTATCTATAATCACCCTCCATTACCCTCCACAACTATCCACCATCTCCCTCCACAAGCCTCCATCATTACAATCCACTACCCTCTATCACTGTCCTGTACCATCCTCTATTACCTTCCACCGTCCTTCAACATCCTCCAAAACACCATAGCATCCTACCCCCTTCCACTATCCCCCACCACTGTTCACTACCCTCGACATCACTCTGCTCCACTACCCTCCACCGGAACACATTGTCTTCCGGTATCCTCCGCCACAATTCGTTACCCTTCACTACCTTCGACCGCACTTCACAACTCTCTACCAATATCCCTTACCTCCCTCATACTCCACCCTAGTCCACTACCCTCAGCCATACTGCACTACCCTCCATCACTGTCCTTTATCCTCCATTACACTCTAACCTTCCAACACTATACCCTCCACTACCCACCACTACACTCAACAGCCCTCCACAAAAATCCTGTACCCTCCATTACCCCTCCATAACCTCCTGGTCTTCACTACCGTTCGGGTCCTCAAGCGCTGGGAAGAGGAAGAGACGAGTAAGATGCATGGGAGCGAGAGGTGTTGGCGGTACAGTCGCAGGCGGAGGATAAACTACGTGAAGGAAAGGAATAAGAGGAGGAAGAGTGAGGGAGGGGAAACAAAGGGAAACAGAAAAAACTGGAGAGAGAGCAAGGAAGGTGAGGGAGGACACCGCAGGAGAGAAACGGGGGAAAGGTGAAGAAAGAAAGGACTGGGGTACATGAAGCAGGTAGCTTCTGCTGCTCAAGGAACAGTAGTAATAGTGGGTGGCGGACAACTACTGACCACAGAGGTAAGATCGCCCGGGTTTTGGGAGGGAGAGTGGTGGCAGCTCAGTGAGCCAGCACTGCGACGTTTGTCACGTACTCGCCTTCCATCTCCAAATCGTATTCTATTTTTTCCTCTGCCTCACATCCTCCTCATCTCGCACACAACACTCGACACATAACCCGCACATCTGTGCATTCTCTTTTCCTATTCTTACCTTCTTTTGTTCACATAAAAATTCATGGAGGCACGACAATACGACAATATTCCGGCACGGGATCAGAACGGCGGCCTCTGGTCCAAAAGGGTTTGGAGATCCAGTGGCTAACTTCAGCACTATCAAGCGCTTGGCCACAGCTCCCAGACCCGGCTCTTTCTCCATTCACTTCCGCAACATTCGCCGTCATAAAGCTAACCCCTCCCTCTGTAAAACACCATCTATCTACTGCTTCCACTGATTCTCGCTCCATGGTTGGAATTTCTACAAAAACACTGTTCATTTGGTGGATTTTGAGTCTTCTAACTCTGAATCCATCTGGATCAAAAATTTTCTACCTTCCATAAGCTTTCATTTGTGTTTCCTCTCTCTCTCTCTCTCTCTCTCTCTCTCTCTCTCTCTCTCTCTCTCTCTCTCCCTCCCCCCACCGATGCAGTTCCTCCAGCTGCAGACAACACTTCAACTGTTTGACCTCCTGTGAAGAAGCATTGCTTTCTTTACATCCGCGCCCTGAACATCTGTATGCTGCGGGACTTCAATATACACCACAAGGATCGGTTAGACTCCGATCAGAACGATCGTGGTGAAGCAGAGGCTTTCTTTCTTTCATCCTCCTAATGATCTGGAACTGTTGATTAAGCACCCTCCATAAGTTCCCGCTGTCACGACCACTCTTCCAATACATTTGACCTCTCTCTCTCTTTTTTCCCCCCTTTGAACCCTCCCAATTATTCAGATACCATTTCTGCTCCTTTATGGTCCTCCAACCACAATCTAATCTCTGTCGCTTTTAATTGGACATGCCTATCTTCTACCCCCACCCCTCCCCTCACTCTGGCAGAGAGAGCGCTCAGCAGTCATCCCTGCGTGGGTTTATTTTTGAGATTTCCTAAGAAGAGCACAGCTTCAGTGGCAGGGATGTCCCTAGCTGTGCTGACCGTGTCGCGGAGGTTATCCTAGGTGGGATGGTGTCCTCGGTCCCTTCTTCTACCCAATCACTTCTCCACTCATGCTCTGACCGTTCCTGCTACGATGCCTGTCTCATCCGGGATGGATGTATATAGGGTCACAAAACTCTCCTGAAACCCAGTCTGCTCTCACCTCTGCTAGGAATCATTGCCAAGTTGACCTTAAAGTCAAGAGCATCTTCACAGAAAGTGGAAAGACTTGTTAGACTTCTAGTAACAAAACTTTCTAATCCTTCATAAAAAAAAATACCTTGAACAACCTCCGTAACTGAACCTTCTCTCCTCTCGTCCAACCTGTCAAACCAAAGCTAACTTTCTTTTTGGTACTTTATTTACCTCAAATGAACATGGGATGATTCTTCATCTATTCCTCCTCTCATTCTTCCTCTGGCACACCAGACTGAGAAACCAATTCTATGAAAGCCGACTAAACGACCCGAATCTGTTTAGCTCAGAAATGGGAAAGTTAAGAGATGATTCAATACAAGTATCCAAGATTATCAAAGGCACTGATAATCTTGATTTACCAAGCTACTCAAGTCTTTATTCGTCTGATTTCATTTGTTATAATGCATACGAACTCTGGGGCCAGCGGTTTACTTCGAATGAGGCGAAATGCTTTTTCTTCAATAGGACTGTTCACATATGGAATGATTTATAAAACACAATGGTTGAAAGCAGTACTATACACACATTTAAGATATAAATATTTTGCTTCAAGTCCACGACTAACATCATCTGCTCCTCCCAAGTCACAATGATAGTTTGCAGGTTTTTCTCTGCGAATTACCTATAAGCATTCTAACTTTTACCGCACTAATCTGAAAGTCTCTGATATCTTGCATTATCTCAAACAGGCTCGAAGAGATCCAACTGTCTGTTGCTATTTGAAATCCTTTGTATTCTTATCCTGTCAACAGTGGTGTTCCTGAAGGCACTGCTCTATCACCGTCACTCTCTCTTCTCTCCGTACATGATCTCTCATTAAATCCAAACTCTGTTCACCTTTACGATGATGGATTCACTTTACACATCTCGTCCTCTTTCTAGCACCATAAAGCAGCATCGAATGAGGAAGCAGAAACCCAGCAAGACTCATATCTGCGAAGATGCTATTTATCCTGATATCTCTTTCCTGATGACAATCATTTCCTGCTATTCAATGTGAAAACATAGAATTCAACAATAAAATAGCATCTCTTCTACTCGAGCCTGTCACCCGACATAACCAACATCAAGTTTGCCCCACAAAAGCTGAGGGTGTTGTACAGGTGCCGTGAATTTATTTCTTCTTAACATCTATTTCCTATCTACAGGGCTTGTATTCGCCCTAGTCTGGTGTAGTGTGCACACATTCCCTCCCACCTCCATTATTAATTCTCATGACAATACCTGACGCATACCATTCCTTTCTCTCGGCCGCGATGTTGCTTATCTCTCTCTGTTCTACAGGTATCATTTTGGTGACTGCTTTCGTCAGTCACATGTCCCTACCATCAAGGTTCGGACCCCCGGCACGTGCCTGGCTGCTGCTTCCCACAGTTGCTCTGGTGGAGCCACAGGAGAATTGACCATCATGGTTTCCTGGATGGAGCAGCAAAGGTGTGGAATTGTCTTCCATCGTCGTATTGCCCTCCTCTTATGACTCTTCTTCCTTTGAGAGTCAGATCCACAAACACTCGCGGGGCCCACATTAATTTCATTATTTTTTTCTTACTCATTTCATTTTGTACCCAAGATGCCCTTGACCAGAGCACGTTTCGTCCATACCATGTCCTTGTAATCATTTGTTAAGGTGTCATTCCTGCTAGATAACAGGCGTACTGTATTTTATCCTTTTTCTTAATATATACGAAGAACTTTAAGAGAGTCGTTTTAAGTGTCCGAGTACTATCATTTGTGGTATACATAAGTTGAAAGAGGGATACGGACACATGGGCACCACTTAATACTTTACTAAGTAAATAAAAAGATGAAGTAGCTCACAGCGAGCGGCAACAAGGTTACGGGAGTATTTAAGTAGATGAGGCGAGCTGATGCGAGGCGAGGTGATGCAGGCAGGGCTCCCGTGATGCTGCTGCATAAGACGCGGTGAGGAGGTACGTGTCCCACAGTTCTGATGCAGGAGGTGAGGCAGGCGTCCCTTGAGGCTGGTGCTGGAGAGTCAAGCAGAGGTGGCTGCGTGGTCTTGGTGCGAGGTATGCCGAGGCAGAAGTCCGCTGGGAGTGTTAAGTAGATGCCGGGTCTCATGTTGCTTATGCAAGACGACAGAGGCATTGCCACTGTCCTGAGTTAATGAGTGGCTGCTGTAATGCTGTGTTTTGTGCTGCAGGAGGGAGGGTTAGCAGGAGGTTCTATAGCTGACGCTCTTGCACGAGACTGACAATGGCGGTGTCCCTTGGGAATCCTGCTGAGAACCAGAGTAACTTGTGACTGATGGCGAATTATGCTGTGTCGGGTGAGGGAGGAAGGAGCCCCTGTCAGAGCGTAATGAGCCAAATATCACAGGTGGACCTCTCCAGGCAGCACCTCGGTGTCACAGGGACATGAACTGCTAGACTGACCGACACTTCCTGACTGATGCAGATGGCGGGAGTCCAACTATCTAGACTGGGTCAGCTCATGTACAGGTGTTGCTCGTGTGGGTGTGGCAGCTTTGTTCATGCCAGTGATTCCCCTGAAGATCACGTTGACTGCTGACAGGCTCGACGCGTGGGCTCCCCTGGCACTTAGGCCATGTTGTCCCACCTTCTCCTCCTGGAGAAAGGTCAAGTAAGGTCATATGTTATCGTCATGACTGCTGGCTGACGAGAGTAGGTCGGCTAGACTTTGACAGTATGATTTCATCATAACGACCTGGGCCTTGTGCAGAGGCGCCGAGATGGGCTGCTAGACCACTCCCCTTCATCGTGGACACTGGGTTAGGTAGATGCTGCAATTGGCTGGACTTTCAGAGTTGCGGGCATGGGAGAACCAGGGCAGGTCATGTCAGGTCAGAAAAGTGCATATGGTTCGCGGTTCAGATTGTAGAATGCAGAAAGCTGCTGATTACGACAACTGTAGGGACTCTGTGATCTCGAGACTTGTGACTGAGACAAGAGGGTAGAGAAACAGAATGCAGCTACTAGTTTGTTGGGGGTAAGGTGGAATGGGGAGTGGAAGTACAAGACAAAAGGGCTGGGTATGGTCCTGTCGAGGATGGCAGGTTCACCATTAACACTATGTGAACCGTGTCTAACCGTCACTTGCTGCCACTCCATCATCATCAGTTAAGTCGGTGTTCTTGAATGTCTTACTTCGTTTGCGGTAGCGCTGGACTGAGACAAGGGTGTCGAACGCAGGTAACACTCAGTAATGTTACTAGGTACGAATTATGGTGACGTAGCTCCAGGTTACAAGTGGTGAACGATTGATTAAGTAGGTAAGATGATGTATGCATGGTTCCCACGGTACAGATGTGTCGAGATAGTGTTCTGTGATACTGATGCAGCAGCAGGTGAGGCAGGTGTCCCTCGGTGTCTGGGACTGATAGCGGAGTCGTTGCCTGGAGCCGATCTGAAAGGTATGTGCTTCGGTGAGGCGAATATCTCATAGGATAGATGCCTGGATGTCAAATCTCATGGGTCTTCTGCAGGAGGCAAGAGGTCTTGCCGAGTTCGTTACTTAGTGGGTGGCTGCCAAAAGTGTGCATCTTGTGCTGTAGGAGAGGCAAGTAACTGGTCTTACAGTTAAGGCTGCTCAAGGACATGGGCGTCCTGCCAGAGAAGGCAGGAACCAGAATAATTTGGGGTTGCTGCCGTAGGAGTCCGCTGGGAATGAGGCGCATCAGAGCCGCTGCCAAAGAGTGATGAGCCATGAGTCACGGTGGATTTTTCCGGGTGGAGATGGCGCCTCGGTGTCTCAGAGCCAGGAACCATTCACCTGACTGAATGCTGAATTTATGTAGATTGAAAGAATCCGACTATCTATAGGAGCCTATGCTAGCCTGTGGTGAGGTACTGCTTGTGTGGGCGTGACCGTTCGGGTTCTTTGACGTTGGTCGCCTTGGGAATTGAGGAGGGACGCTGATTGGCGAGAGTCTGGATGTAAGGGGATCGCTGACACCAAGGCCATGTCGCCCCACCTACTTGCCACCTGGTGAAAGGTCGGGGAAGGTCACGCGTCGTTAACGTCAAGGCGACTGTATTACAAAAGCGGGTCGGGTCAACGTTGGTCAAGCCGCGGAGGGAGGATATGATTTTATCACGAAGACCTGGCCTTTGTGCTACGAGGCCAGGAGGTGCCACTTAAAATTCTCCAAGGTCGTTTTTAACCTCATGAGAAACCTTCGTCTCGTAATCTATTATACTACATAATTGTCTCCCAAGATATCTTTACAACCTTATATCAATAGTGATAAGATACTGCAGATTTTTCCTTTACATTCCCTGTTTGTATAGACTTCACGCCTGATTAAATCCTTGAGTTTTCTGTCAATTTTACCCACTTCCATATTTTCATTCATTCTCTCTAAGGATAAGTAACGTATCACTGAAGACGCCATATCTTTTCAGTAGTATCTATAAATTTGATCTACTTTACATTAGTATTATCCTAGTATACATTTTGGTTTCATTTTCTTTTTAATCTTAGTGTAAGTTCATTATGAATCTGACGATAGTGTGATCACTTGCCTAACTTTTCACTGAACTCACAAAAGCTAATTACAATCTTGTGTGTGGCCAAGCACCAAGTCTCTCACTGGATCTGGATCAATAGGTTCAAAGGGTAATCTTCAGTTAAGTTATTTAGTTCATTTTCCCAACTGATGCTGGAGTTTTTCGCATGTACCATTATTGCTTCTTTGCTATACACTAGATTTCTTTTCTTTGTTTCATGTAATTTTTTCGGATTTTTGGCGGGTCTGTATACACCCACAACAATCATTTTCTGTCGTACTTTTTTAGCAGTATGACTTTTGTGATCAGACAGACAGCGAGACATAGCCAGGCAGACATGAGCAGAGAGACGTACACCTAAAGACATAATCAGTCAGACATGAGCAGAGAAACGTACGCAATAACACACAAGCTTCAGACAGATTATACAACTTAGTTATGTTTAGTCTCGCTGACATAAAGCAAAAAAATACATATCAGACGAACATAACTACACATTTTCATCAAATAATTATTCTAATTATTCAGGTCACTGTTACCGCTATGGTATCTGGTTTCACTGGCATTACACAAGCTGTTACTCTGTAACAAGTTTCGATTTCCAGTGTTGGTGTAGACAACTAGAGTGTTGCCCAGCGGATGGTAAGGAATTTATGATATAACATCCTGGACCATAACGTTTTCAATGTAGCCTTGACTTTCCTCCCGCTGGTTCTCTGACCTCCCTAGATACGACATTCGGGGGTCACACCTGACCTGACCGACCTCAGCCATCCGACCCAACCTAACCGTCGGTCGTCAGCTGGTGGACGCACTCCGTCGTTCACTGACCTGACTGACGACCAACAGACTTCCTGGAACGGACGCGAGGAAATGAGGGCGCGGCAGTAGTGTGGGAGGAAGGGACTGAGGAGGAGGAGGAGGAGGAGGATGGGAGAGAGTTAGAGAGAGGAAGGGAGAGGTAGAGATAGGGGGAGAGAGTGAGGAGGCAGTCTAGTGATGACACAGTAGGAGCTGGTCTCTTGGCCACCAGGACCTGACTGGTAGGGACGGTAAATGATCATTTCGCGAGTGAAGTTCTTCCTTGTACTAAGTTGTGTTGCAAATATCTTGAATACTTGGACAACGTCCCATATCTAGCTTCACTCGTATCCTCAGCAGATAGAACAGAATATATGGTAGAATAAGAGACGCATTTGCAATAAGTAAGACAACATACGGAGGACAATAAATGTCCCACAGGGAAAACTGTGTTGACAAATGATAATAATGTTGGTGTGCTGCCATATGGTATGCTGTGTCAGAGAATATAATCACTCCCGTTTTGCGTAGTGGCAGTGAAAGATAATTACTAAATGTAATCTGTCACTAAATGATCATTACCCTGCTGAGTGCTGTGTCTGTGAAATATGATCATATAACACGTCAGTACCACGTCGGGGTGGGAGGTGGCCCCCGGGGAGAGTGCACCACGGAAACACTCTACATCCTTCTCCTGGAAGCGGCAAACTTGACGCCAATTCCGTGGTTCAGCTCGTCTTACCGTCTTAACACTCCCTCCTGCAGTTCTGACACCCGGCTTATCTTCTTGAAACTCCTCTTGCCTTCTTGACATGTTACTCTGCATTGTAATATGGCTTCATGACACACTCCCATGCCTTCTTGATACTCCCTCTACCATACTCACTCCACCGTCTTGACCCTCTTCGTTCCCTTCTCTACTCCTCCCTCGTCTGACTCTCTTCTGTATCGCACACATCAAAACTGCGTAACATTCTCCGAACCTCTGACCTTATGTGCCCAATATACCGAAGGGTCTGTAGCGGGAAGGATCAGTCTTCCAATCCATGGGGTCACCCTCCACATGTTTGTCTCCAAACTGGTATGACACTTTACCTTTTGACCTGGGCTTTGAACCCCGTCATCCAAAATCTATTTTACTCTCCCTTTCCATTATCTTTGTAACAAAACTGTGATGAACTTTTTGAAGCTATTCAATCATTCATTTCATCAGACTTTAATATGCATATGTACATCATACAAACGTATTTGTAGCCGTGCATACATTCATGTTGACAGGCTTACCTGCATTAATACGTACGTACATATTGCAATACATTGGTGGCTGCTTTGATATTAACTTCCAGTGTGGAAATGTCCAGCCCCCAGCTCATGACGCCACCAGCGGCTGTAACTCATACAGACACTATGAGACGGGACACCAGCGGCTGTACCTCACATAGACACTGTGAGACGGGACACCAGCGGCTGTAACTCATACAGACACTATGAGACGGGACACCAGCGGCTGTAACTCGCATAGACACTATGAGACGGGACACCAGCGGCTGTAACTCATACAGACACTATGAGACGGGACACCAGCGGCTGTACCTCACATAGACACTGTGAGACGGGACACCAGCGGCTGTAACTCATACAGACACTGTGAGACGGGACACCAGCGGCTGTAACTCGCATAGACACTATGAGACGGGACACCAGCGGGTGTACCTCACATAGACACAGAGACGGGGCACCAGCGGGTGTAACTCACTGACAGGATGGAACGGGACACATGCCTGTGATTTTCATGAGGTACCGTGAGGATGGGTGTGCTGGTGGATGACATGAGCCCTCACAACCCGATTTATGTGGTTACGCTGCTGGAGTTGCTGGTCCAGCGATACGAGGAGCCGAGTCGCTCGAACGATGAGGTGAATGTAAGACAGTCATGAAGTGTGGCAGCTGTTGAACACTTTCAGACCAGCCAGAATCAAACCTGGAGATGCGAAGTGAAGCCAGCCAGTGGGCGAGACAGTCTTATGACATGACAGGAAAGGAAGAGCGAGACTAGGCAGGAACAGAGCTGGGAACAGACAAAAACCAGCTAACAACACAGCTGGAGATAAAAAGAAGCCGTCCAACAACACAGCTGGAGATAAAGAGAAGCTGTCTAACACAGCTGGAGATAAAAAGGTGAGGCAGCTAACATAGCTGGAGACAAAGAAGAGCCAATGAATAACACAGCTAAAGATGTAAAGAGGAGTCGACTAACAACACAGCTATAGACAAAGAGGAGCCGGTTAACGACACAGCTGGAGATTCAAAGAGGGGCTACCTAACACAGATAGGGATATGAGGAGCAGCCAGCTTACAACACAGCTGGAGAAATCAAGGGGAGGCAGCTAACACAGCTGGCAGTAGTAGACACGGACCAGGGATCAGGCCACAAGTACAGGCCCTCATCGACCCGCCAGCAATTAATGCTATTCACGTCACTGGCTGTATTAAAGACAACGTAATTAAATTGAGGTTAATTAGCATCCTAATGACGTGAAGCTGAGTGCAGGCGAGCTAAAGGCAACATTGACAGAGCTAACACAGCCGCGCAGGAGGAAACATTATATGTTAATAGTGCTCGTAAGATGTTCTCTAATGTCTTCATGCAGGGCTTACTGAAACCTCACAAGTGCAAATAGACCTTGACGACCACTAACATATATATATATATATATATATATATATATATATATATATATATATATATATATATATATATATATATCACCTCTGTACACCGAGGACCATCTGTGTGGCGGCAGCCGGGTAGCCTAACCCCAGGCCACGATGAGTTTAAGACAGCATCTCCTCCGTAATCAATGGCTCATTCACGTACCTCGCTAATGGTCACGAGGTGGGAATACTGCCGTAAAGGGCGCGTGGCTCGTAGGAAGTTGAAGATCCTTGACCAAACTTTCCACCTGTTCGTCCATCGACGGTAATAGAAGCGCACCAAAGGTGACTTTTCTCTCTCGCTCTAACTACATGGAGGCAGAGTCCGGTAACATCTCGTCATTTCACCCTCGTTTGCCCTCTCCCGCGTTACCGATATGACGCCAGGAACAGAGGAACGACAATTCATTGCATCGTCCAATTGATCCCTCTATCTCCCCGATATTCTCTTCTCCCTTGATCTCTTCACTTTATATATATATGTAAACTATATCAGCACAGCCTGGTCCGTTCCCTTGGTCAGATTCCGCTTACTAGTACGTAACTAACCATGGCAGTCCCTACACGATCCACCCTACTCATTCCAATCAAAGGTATTTCATTTCCATCACTTGCACCTCCTTCCGTTCTTTTACGTTCAGAGCCAGAGACCTGTACCCATACAACACCGCTGGGACTACTATAACATCTGATCCCTCACAGACAATGAGTGACCTCTCCCTCCACACACTCCTCAATTCACTCAGAACTTTGCCCGTCACCCACTCAATGATCCACTTCAGCTGCCATAGTTCCATCCGTCGCCAAGTCCAGTCGCAGGTACCTACACAGTCCACTTCTAGGTTCCCCTTTTCAAATTCGCGCACAAACCAACCTGTCTCCCCACCCACCCTCACCGCTACACCTCGCTTGATTATGACACCTTCGGGGTAAAAACTCATATCCCTGACTGCTGTGACCACTTTCTTGACATTCTGGATCTGTTTTCACCTCTAGTCCATCCCTCTAAATACACTCTCTCCCCCAAACGGTTCATCTGATCTCACACTCATAAATGTATCTATTCTAACTGCACCTCCCCCTCAAGTAGCCCATTCTAAGCGTAAATACTGACACGTCACCAAAACTGACGAACAACTTACGTAACTTCTTTCCCGACTTTCCTTGGGTAAATTACTGCCTCATGTGTGGCGATGCTTCTGTCTCCGCCAAACGCATAGCACAGGTTATCCTTGCTGGAATGAAAGCAGTTATCCCCTCTTCCTCCAAGACGACCTCTTCATCCAGTCCTTGGTTCAACTGTTTCTGTTCTGATGCTATTCAAGCAAAGGCTCCCATTCAGCTTTAATCACTGCCCGTAATCACTACAAGCACGTTCTCGGTAATACAAACCGTTTCTTTATCCAAAGGAAGTTGCTATAAGCTCTCCTCGTCATCCATTGATAGGTCATTCTGGTCTTTAGCTCAGGGAATCTCTAACAACTTGTCGCTCTACCTTTCCTTCACTTTTCAGTTCTGACGGTACGATAGCTGTCTCCTCTGTAGACAAAGCAACTCTCTTTGGTTCCCGTTTCCGCTCTAATTCCACCTTGGATGACTAACATTCCTTTACCCCCTGATGCGCCTCTTACTAATCCTGTGACCCTTCTCGTAATCTCTTTTCGGACTGTCCGAAAAAGCGCTTCTCTCACTGGACACAAGCAAGGATTATGGTCCTGATGGCATCCGTCCCATTGTAATAAAGGACTGTGCCTCTGAACTTGCACCTGTGCTTGCTCGTCTTTTTCATTTGTTTAAAAACCAAAACTTTTCCTCCTGCTTGGACGCAAGCATTGACACATCCCATCCCTAAAAAGGGTGACTGTTCGGACCTCTGTAACTATCGTCCTACTGCTTCGACATCTACTATTTCCAAAGTTTTTGAATCCCTCCTTAACTCCCAGAGCCTTCAACACCTCAAAAATCAGTCTCCTCTCTGATCACCAGCATGGCTTCAGTAAGGCGAGATCCACTTGACATATCTAAGGCTTTAGACAGCATGTGGCATCGGGGTCTTTCCTCTAAGCTCCCGTCTTTTGGCTTCCCTCCCTCACTTTGCTCCTTGATATCTAGCTTCCTCTCCGGCCGATCTATCTCTGTGGTTATTGATGGATCAGCCTCCCCCCTTTTCTCCAACACCGGTGTCCCTCAAGGTTCCGTCCTGTCCCCTACAATGTATGCATTCATACGCTGTCAACTTAACACTGCATTCATCCACATCCTTCAGTTCTGCCCCCTCTTCTCTCACTCGATCTGCGTCTTGTCTTGACACAGCCTCCTCAATAAACTCAGACTTGGACAGGATATCTCGGTGGGGTACACAATATCTGGTTAAGTTCAATGCCTCCAAGACCCTGTTTCTACCCATCTGTATCTAAAACTCCTCACAACTCTCGTGTCTCCTTTGACGGATCTGTAATTCCACCTCTTGACTCAATGAACATACTTTGTATTACTGTAACATTCATTCTTTCTTGGAAACTCCACATTACGGAAATAAGTAAGTCTGCCTCTTCGAAACTGGGAGTCCTATTCAGATGTCGAAACTACTACTCTTCTGAACAGCTACCCCATAAATACAAAGAATTGATCTGTCCTTCTATGGAGTACTGCTCTCTCATCTGGGGTGGTTAAGCTCTGCATTCTTACTTGACAGAGTTGAGCTGAAAGCGCTCCGTCTTATAATCTGTCCCAAGCTAAATTCCAGACATGACGCACTTCCCAAAGCCTCAATATTGGTTCATTTTCCTTTTTCTATAAGTATTATTTTGGTTTTTGTTCCCGAGAGCTGGCTGTTTGTGTGCCCCCCAACACCACTAGCTAGACCACGTAATACTCGGCAGGCTGCTGCGTCACATGATTACTGTGTGGCCATCGACAGCTCAAGGGTGGGCCGTTTTAATTAGTGTTTCTTTCCCTAAAGGTCAAAGCTTTGGAACTCTTTACTTTCTCATGTCTTTCCCAACAACTATGACCTGGCTCATTTTAAAAGACAGGTTTATCACTTTCTTCAAAATTCGTAAATACTTTCCCCTTGTCTTTTCTTTTTCAATATTCTTTCTATTTTTCAATTGAGGCCTTGATGTTCAGCATAAAAAATAAAATAAATTTCATTTTGAAACTTCATCTGATTTCCCTTAGATTTCAAACTCAGTACAGATCTGTATTGCTCATTCAATATCCAAACTTCCTTGTGTTCATTTTTTTTTCTTCCACTCTAAAGGATTCACGACCCGACTTCTTATTTTGGTTTTGTTTATGCAAGGGAATAGTAAGGACAGGTTCATGTCCATATTTGATATAACTCTCTCTCTCTCTCTCTCTCTCTCTCTCTCTCTCTCTCCGTACATTACCCGTTTTCTTTCATAGCGAAGCCCTTGACTACCCTTTCCAACAAATCACTTGCTACGGGGAAGTTCCGGAAGGGGCTGAATAATTGACAAGTAAAAAGTCCCTACCCTGATATATCACTTCATTATACCTTAACGCTTGTAGATAAGATTATGGAAATCATCCTCCTAGACAAGATTGTAAAATATCTAGACCATCATCTAAACGATTCTGAGTATGATTGTTCAAGACGTTCATTTTTGACAAATCTGGCGCGATTTTTTTTTTTTTAAGATATAACCATGAAGGACTATAGCAAACACCGTTGGTGTCACTTATCTAAATTTTCAGAAACCATTCGATAAAGTCTTGAATATTAGCTGCCAGTTCTGCGAGAGGTTAGGAGAAGCTGGTGGCGTGCCTCAGGGATGAGCCTTGGGACCGGTTCTCTCATTCTCATACTTCAGCTGCACCGTCAGCTATCAAAATCTGTTGTCCAAACTAAGCAAAGATATAAATCTTACGTCAGAAACTGAGCATGTCCAGCTTTGAAAACAAACCAAATGGTTGGGTTCACAAGTGATCAGTGAGTAAGTGGAAGTACCACATCGGTAGCAAAAACGAGACGAGACGGCAACCTACAATAGGAATTCTTCTAAGCGACAAAAAAAAATTAAACAAGGAAAGAAAACTTCACTTTGTTAAGCCTTCATGACCTAAAACCAAGTAGTGCATAGAGACGGCAATAAAGGCAAACAAAATTCTACGATTTATCAATACGGTAAAACTCCTCAACCCAGACAGTTCACAGGATCGTCCCCAATTTGAATATTCCGTTTAGGTTTGGATACCTTATGTGAAGATGATGTAGATAGAACGAAGTACAGCGGCGAGATATTAATATCATTCTCGAACCAAGAAGTAAGACCTATGATAGCCGACTGGATGACTTTAAACGTATTTACCCTACAAGAGGGAAGGTTAAGTGATGAATTAATAACGGTATCCATTATCATTCAAAACCTTTGGCAGTCTCTAAGGAGTTACTTAACGTACGATTTCATTATTTCACTTGTAGCATTGGAGACAAGCTTACAAGAAAAAAAACAAACTTCGAATGAGTTTAATTACTTTTCCCTCAAAGATATTTTTCAACCTAAGGAAAGATTTACCAATTACGGTGACTGAAAATGAACAATAGACTTACCAACTGTATTACCTTAATGCCACAGCTAACATGTACAGCTTACGGGAATTCTTTCTGTAATACTTATGAAAGCTGTTCTACTCTTACTATACTAACCTCTTAGTTCCTGGTCTCTTCTGTTACAAACAGCATTCAAAGGACTGGATTGGAATATAGAATTCAAGCATATCAGCCAAGCACTGGAGTTTCTCAGGCTATTCAGCACTCCAGCCTTCAAAGGGCACCAATGGCTTGTTGTTGTTTGATTTCTATTTTGCTTTGCCTTTGTATCAGTGTTCTTCATTTTCTCATTACGATCGTACTCTCTTCTTCATTAATTGTTAATTACCTTTCTTTCCATGATGATCTGTTTCTGCGCTACATTCTGTCTCTTGGTAGTGACTTCAGTTTTGCACAATATTTCTTTTCCTGCGGTATTGTTCTACCGACAATTTGTCTCGCTTTCACACAATATAATCGCGTTTAAACCCCATGTTATCGTCTTCAAAAAACCTCACTCCAGCCTGTTTTCAATCTGTGTTGTTGGTGCGAAAATTCATATCTCTGAGTTCTATCACGCCCACATTCCCTTATCTCCACACTGTATCCACTCATTTAATTTCTGTGATGCTGTGATCTGATAATCTAGTATCAATCGATTCTATATCTGAGAATAGTGTCAGGTCATTTATAAACAAAATCCATCATGTCGTTCCCTGTTGTCAGCCACATACTTAAATGTATAAGGCTGAACGACTGACGAAGAACGACTGGCCTCTGAAACTGTCCCCTCTCATCTGCTGATCCATTGGTCTTTACTTTGTATTTGTATCTGAGTTTCGAGGGATTGTGGACAAGGCCAAGTGGAGACTGTGCAGATCAGTCAGGTGAAGGTAATGTGGAACAGATCAGGTGGAGTGGGGGGTGAAACACACCAGGAGGTGCTCTTGTACCGACTTGGTGGAGGTAGTGTAGAACTGAGTAAGTTGAGAGTGTGGCACAGAGCAGGTGAAGGAAGTGTGGAACAAATCAGGTGGAGGGAGTGTGGAACAGAAAAGGTGAAGGAAGGAGGGCAAAGCAAGCCAGGAGGAGGTGCTGTAGAATGGATCTGGTGGTGGAGGTACTGTAGAACCGATGTGGTTGAGTGTGCGGCACAGAGCTGGTGAGGGAGTATGGAAGAAATCAGGTGGAGGGAATGTGACAGAGACCAGAACAATCAGGTGGAGGTAGTGCAAAACAGACAATGTGAAATGAATGCGACACAAACAAGAGGGAAAAAAGAAGTGTGGAACAGACTACGTGAAGGGTATGTAACACAGACAAGGTAAACACTGTGGAACGGAGCAGGTGGAGGGAGTTGTGAAACTGGAAACATGTGTAGGAAGGAGTGTGGAACACACCAAGTGGAGGGAGGATGTATGGAACAGTTGCTCTGGTCCCTGCTGTCAGCACCATCATCAAGTCTTACTAAATTATCCAAGAACAAAAAGCTACAAGCGTCCACCAGTCCAGGAGGGAGGAGGAGGCGGCAGCAGTAGGCTAAGAAAATCCATTTTTCCTAGCGTGAGGCGGGCCCATTATAGGTCATTATCTCATTAAACGATACTTATGGTCTACCTGAAGCCATCCCCGATATTTATATTCATAATATATTGCTCTATTTATAGTTGGTCTGAGTGTGTCATTAACTAATTGTAATTACCAACTTGTGAATATGGGCGAGGACTGGGGTGGGTGGGCTGTAAGGGGGAGAGAGCATTACTCTCCTCCTACCTTCCCCTCACCCCCCACTCCTTCATTGACCCCTCTCTATCTCACATTTCTATCATATAAACTTCGAAACTCTCAGCACCATCTACATCTACTCCCCTCGTGTCTACTTAGCTTCCCACCTCTACTGCGCTGTGCACCAGTAGAAGGTTTACACAGAGGCTTCACTGCTTCCTATCTACTCCTTTCGTTTGATCTTCACGTGTAATACTTTATACGCTGGAAATCAAAGCTTTGTCTCAGTTAACCTCTTAATTAACACAGACACTTGTCTCACGTGTTGTTCAACCTCATTTGGAAGGTCGAGTGTTGTACAGCCAACTCACCAGGTCGGTCGATCGACTTCACCCGTACGTTAAGACCTTCTACGCTCGTCTCATTATATCAGAACTCACGTCATCTTTACAGTCCCACCAACACCCCCGGGACCCACATCAGTACTCCTCCCTCACCTTACCTGCAGAGGGGATTATTCTGATGCATTGATCAACCACTGGGAATGTTGTGGGCTAAACTTAGGCTCCTGCCACATCGCTCGTTTGTATTACAGATAGCGGGGGAAAAGTTCTGTACCAGAGGACTCGTCTCCTGAACATTTCTATTTGTGTGTGTGTGTGTGTGTGTGTGTGTCTGTGCTACATGCCTTCCTCTTGGACCTTGAATATCAGCATTCATAACCTCCTTAATGTCTCATTTAAGGGCCTCACTGACCACCCTCACACACACGGCTCTCACCGTCTACCCTCACCCCCTTAACTGGTTTGGATGACTGGTTTGAATGACTGTTAGCTTGTTAACATAACACCAATATCAAGAAATGGAGATTAAAACGTATTTGAGACTATTGTTATATGTCGTAATTCAGTTTTACTCTCAATCACTGAAACAATAATTTGGGAAAAAAATCGTCGAAACTAATACCGATTACCTGCAAAGTTGTTTGCCAATAAAAGATCATGTTTAGTAAATCTGACAATTTTTTGTCATATATATATATATATATATATATATATATATATATATATATATATATATATATATATACATTAAATGGGAATCTAAAATACCCTCAGACGATATAATACTTAAGACATTCCACAACCACATAAGAAATCGTCACAAGATCTTAAAAGTCCACAGATTAGGTAAACCGAATTTGTGGGAGTCGAACAGGTTGGCTCACACACAGAAAAGCAGGGAGTGGTAGGGAATAGGAGTGCATCCGACTGGCTCAGTGCAACACGTGGAATGCCACAAGGCTGAGCGAGACTCAGGACCTGTGTGTGTCTCTCACTGTCTGCTGGATGTCAGAGTTCGCTGATGACACAAGGTATGGGAATAAAGTCCGGTCAATGTACGACCCACCTCAGGGTTCAGAATGATTCAAAAAAAAATGCATGGAGAAGAGACATAGAAAATGGACTTTAGGATAGGCAAATACAAACAGCACATGATGGTCAAGGAAAATATAACTTATGAGTATATAACATGCTCGGCCAACCATCATTAGACGTCAGAAAAGAGAAAGACGTTGGGGTGATAACAGAAATGACAATGCATAACAATAATAAACTAAATAATGACCTAGATAATGATAATAAATAAAATGACCTAAATAATGATAGAAATTTGATAATGACCTAAATAAAAACAAAAATAAAGATCTAAATAAGATAATGACAAAATTTATAAAACAGTGCCTAACTACATACAATAAAACAGAGTTTAAGGTTTCGTAGCCAGAGCTGAATATAAAATATATAACGAAGGATACAATACTCACTCCTCACAACGCCCTGGTCAGACCTCATTTTCAATATGCGGTTCACTTCCCATCACCAGGCTTGATCAAGGACGAAAGAAAACTGGAACGAATACAGAAAAGAGAAACAAAGTTAATTTCGTTGCTCAGGTACAAACGTGATGAAGGACTCTGGGATCTATAATCAATCTCTCTCTCTCAAAAGAATCCCGAACTCCGGGAAGGTCAAATGTTTTCCAAATATCGCTATGAATTTAGGATGGAGGGGATACAATACTAATTTGGGAAAAAAAAGATGTTTCATCTTAAGAGTTGTAGAATACCTGAACACACTTACCACCAAATGTCGTTGTGGATACTGTCACTACCTCCAAATCATGGCGACACTTCAAAGATTACAGTTATCAATGCGTCTGTCCGAGAATGATAACACAAGCAATGATGTTTCCATACAGTATGAAAATCTCAACATTTTTCTTTCATGTTTAAGCCTCCATCCCTGAGAGTCCAGCTTCATACACCTATCATTCCCAGTCATACTTTCCTATAAACTTTCCACATTAGCATATTCTCTCCACGCTACATGGTAAACCTTCTAGCAATTTCTCTTGGACTATTGGACCATCGGCTCCGCTGTCATCAATCTTATTCGTTTAGAACCAAGTACTCACTCAGGTTTCTCACCCCCTATCCTCACCTTCCACTCAATGTTCTCGTTCCTCACCCTCGCCTCTCACTCAAGTCTCCTACCCACACTTTTTCACCGAAGGTCCTCACGCCCAACCCTCATCTATCACTCAAGGTCCTCACTTCCTACCCTGATCCCTCACTCAAGAACCCTCACCTCTCACTCAGGCCCTCTCTCTCCACCCTCATCTCTCACCCAGCGTCCCCACCCTCTACCCTTACCTCTCACTCAAGACTCTGAATCCTTACCCTACTCAAGGTCTTCACTATCCACCTTCACTTCAGTGCTACATCAACCAACGTTAACAAAGGATGATATGATTTGCTCATGAAAAAATAGTTTCACCTCAGTGGTCACTGTTGGACATATTCTAAATATGCCAGTAACAGAAATGCATTTCCAGAGTCAGATAATGAAACATAGAAGGGACACGATATCTTAAGGTACTGGTCGTAGAATATCGAGAGAAGCAAGTCGACAAACAGCATTTCCCACCACTTAAACAGTGAACAAGTCAATACAAGATGTGACAAACGAGTGGAATCCCCCGACTGTGAAATTTGAATGTGCTTCAATTTGTCTGACTGTTAGCATTACTTCGGTTCCAGGTTGAAAAGTTAAACAAAAAACAAGTAAAATATTGTTAAACTTTTAGAAGAAAAATCTTTAAACTTTCAGAAGACAAACTTTACGGGAGATTTTCACAAAGTACCACACAAGTTGGGGGGCAAAATCAAATAACACAGGAAAGGATAGTGAGTATGATCACAGATCACTGATTGGATTACTTATAAGCAACCAAGTGTGACATCAAACTAGAGATCATCCGATTGCTTGACAAGCGAACTACCACTAGGCTCGGTTCTAAGCCACATACCTATCGTTATCAATCAAGACTCCATAGGAATATCTTTATATTTACTGGCGACATGAAATTTTACAGTACAGGCCAAGCAAAGGAACCAATGTTTAACGATTAAAAAATCTAGACAAACTGAAGCATGGGTAAGAGAATGATTAACAGTCGCCTATGAAGACAAGTGCCAAGTAATAAAGACAGAAACACGAGATACAGATATGAAATGTTTGGCAAGCCGTTTTATAAATACAATAATAAAACACCATAGTGTTCATCGGTAATCTTGCTATATGTACATTTTTTCCCATTTTTGTTCAGCGTTTCCCGAGTTAGTTAGGAACACGAAAAAAAAAAATAATTTCGTCACACCCATTCACTTGCTTTCATGTGTAATGCACCGAAACCACAGCTCCCTATCCACAACCAGTCCCTGCAGACCTTTCCATGGTTTTCCCCGGCTACTTCAGATGACCTGGTTCAGTCCACTAACAGCAAGTCGACCCCTTGATACCAACCACATCGCTCCAATTCACTGTATCCCGTGCACGCCTTTCACCCTCCTGCACGTCCACATTTTTTCATTCAGGCCCCGATCACTCAAAATCTTTTTCGCTATCCTTCCAGCTCCAATTTAGTCTCTCCTTTTTGTTTCCTCCACTTCTGACACACACACACACATCCTCTCTGTCAATCTCTTCTCACTCATTCTTTCCCTATGTCCAAAGCATTTCATCACATCCTCTTCCATTCTCTTAACCACATTCTTAATTGCCACACCTCTCTCTTACATCTTTGTAACTTACTCGATCAAACCACCTCACACCAGATATTGTCCTCTTTTCACAGCTTTCCGACCCAAACACGCTACAACTGCCACCATATCATCAAACATTCCACAATCCTTCCAAAGACTCACTCAATCTCCTCCACGCCCCACCACTACCTTTATCACTTCCTCATTTGCTCCTTCACCAACGTTCCCATTGGTTCTGTTTTTCTCATCATCATCTTCCTCCCAGAACACATCATCCTCCCTGAAGTTTACCGACAATCGCTCATCCTAACTCTCATTTGCCATGTTTAAACCTCTGCACCTTCATCTTTACCTCCTGACGCTTTCTCTTGTACATCTCCCGATCGTTCGCACTCTACCCCAGAAGTGCCGCCCATGCGCCACTTTTCTCCTTCACTAGCAACGTTACTTCGTTATCTCACCACTCACCACCATTTCCCACCTCCCCATTTCCCGCGTACCACACTTTATCTACCGCACATGCCGGCACTGGTCCCTTAAATACCTCCCATTCCTCACTCACTCTCCGAGCTTCGTTCGCTTTCACTTTTTTGCCATTTTACACCCTCCTGGAATTTCTTCACACGTCTCTTTTCCAAGCTCACTTACTGTCTCCACTCCTTTCCCATACATATCGCTTCCTCTCTTCTGAAAACCTCTATAAATCTTCATTCTCGCCTCAGCCTGGTAAGATAAGACATCCCACAACCAGCTTCCCCTCTCAGCACATTCACATCCAAGAGCAGTTCT
This sequence comes from Panulirus ornatus, assembly GCF_036320965.1. Classification (NCBI taxonomy): domain Eukaryota; kingdom Metazoa; phylum Arthropoda; class Malacostraca; order Decapoda; family Palinuridae; genus Panulirus; species Panulirus ornatus. The sequence continues at coordinate 60,753,195 of NC_092234.1, forward strand.
TTGGCACGCCTGTCCATTAGTATGTAATCCAAAGATGCTCACCAACCATCTTATGTACTTGTATTTGGATACTTATGTCCCTCTTTTTAACCAGGTATTCCCAGGCACCAGCTCTTTTTCAGCACACAGTTCTACAAGCTATTCACTATTTCCATTTTATCTTACCGAACACCCTATGCCCCCCAATTATACCCTCAACTGCTCCATTACTCACCTCCACATTTAAATCAACCATTGCAAACACCGGTCTCTTGCGTCAAACTGCTGACACACTCACTCAGTAGTTCTCAAAAAACTTGTCATGATATTTCTTATGACCTGGTGCATAAGCAGAAATAATCACCTAAATCCTGCAATCTATTTTCATTTTTGTCCACATTAGACTGGAGCTTACTTCATTATACTTTCATGCATTCCTAAAACTCCTGTTTCAGCAGTAGTGCTGCCCCTTCCTTAGATTTTGCCTTAACGCTAATCCTTTACCCAAAACAATCCCAAACCATTCTTCCCCTTTACCCTTGAGCTTCGTTTCACTAAGAGCCAGAACATCCAGGTTCCTTTCCTTAAACATACTATATCTCTCCTTTCCTCCCGTCTTGCTTCTATTCTGACACATTCAGACATCCTAGGCTGAGCCAACGAGGAGCATCAGCACTCCTCGCTTGGCTCCTCCTACTCTCCCGTCTTTAGAGGTTGAAATATATGAAGGTGGAGTGTTGAAGGGTGGGCGGGGGAGGGGATGTACCAACAACCGCTCCGGCCCCTCTCACTCACCTTCTACGACACGCAGGGAACACTGATGGGATCCTCTACCCTCGACTCTAGGTATATCTGATTGACCGAAATCAATTACTCCAAAATATGACCACGGGTTATCTTGAAACTAGGTAGAAATGTTAAGGTAAACAGTGTTTAACTACATATAGTTCATAACTAAACACATGAAGTAAAACATTAAAGACACACAGTACTTACCCTTTGCATCACTCTAGTTACTTCATATATTGATATGGTCGAGTTCGAACCATCAGTCTAAGCCAATGTAAGCCAGACACTCAGATCAGCAAGTATCATTCCGGTACTTCAGGATAGGCTTGATGAAATAACACTCAGAAACGTACAATAATCCTCTCCAATAAGCTTCAGACTCTCCAGATTACGTGATGGAAGGTCTCAAAAATATTGTATGATTTCTGTATTATTCATGATCTCTCCATGTTAGACGCACGATGACCAGAATTAGCATTATGAAGTTATAAGGAAGTTGAACCCAAGCAAAGTTTTATTCTTTCAAATTCTTTGATGATAGAAATCATCAGAGAATAAGCCTGCTCAAGACTGCCAGTATAATAAGCACATACCTCAACTTCTTTGTCTTCGCCTATTAAAACCTGAATGCCTTCATCCCAGGAGTATTAGGCAGGGGAAATTGGATCAGAATGTGTTTTCCAATGATTCTCTCCCATAAGATTTGCATTTCAGTATACTCTTTCCAACCTACTTGGTGCTCCTTTATAGCTCTTATCCTCCTGGAGGGAGTGGTGGGGTGGAGAGGATCCTTCTGCTTTCCTACTCTCTCTCCACCGTTACGGTATAGGATTGTAGGACACCACTGCTGTCCCTCAGCACATATCCTTGTCACAGAACATCATTCCTCCTGTTATGTGTCTTTCCATTGTGCTCACTTCCAACCCTCACTCCCGACCCTCATCTTTGACTGAAGGCTCTCACCCTCTACCCTCACTCCTCATTCAAGGTCCTCACCCGCTACCCTCGCCCTCTTACTCTAAGACCCTCACACCTGCCATCATCCTTACTTAGTTTCTACCTCTTACCCTCACTCACGACCCTCACCTTATTACTACAGACTCTCACTTTCGCCCCTTTCATCTCACTCGCGCCTTTTATCTCTCACTATCGACCGACACCTTTCATTCCCAAACTCCAACTCTCGTTTGAGGACTTCTCTCTCTCTCTCTTCCCTCCTCACCACTCACTCAAGACCATGATTGTCCTCGTCAAGTCCCTCACCCTTCCCATGGTGACTCTCACTCACTAGAGGATCTACTGACTAGTATATCTCATTACACACATGGGAGGAGAGGTACTCTGTCTGGGGGGAAGAGGTGACAGAAGTTAACCTTAGCTGCCAGAATGTGGCAAGAGCTCCTTCCACCCACGGTGGGGCTACGTAGGGGCCGTACAAGTCCCACACCACCAGCCTGAGACAAGTTATCTCATAATGATCCGGTGGGAAGTAATTATAACCTCTCACCCACAAACGTAGGAGAAGAGGAGTCACCTGCTGTGAGATTGTAGGACAATACCTCACCTCTGAGTGCAGGTAGAGGGTCTCACAAGTGATCAGTAACCGTTCCTTTCCTGGCACAGTGAGAGATATCACGTCTGTCTGGCACGATCTCATGGACGAGTTACCAAGGATATTCTATTTCAAATTTCATCCCCATTGTTTTTTTCATCTTGCCAACTCTCTCTCTCTCTCTCTCTCTCTCTCTCTCTCTCTCTCTCTCTCTCTCTCTCTCTCTCTCTCTCTCGCCATTCCTTCTTCTTTTACTCACCCTTCACTCACAAGTGAGTCATCTGGGAGGCGCCACATTTTCGAAGGTAATTTCATTACACAGAAATTGGTCCAGAACGCTCGAGTTGACTGCCTGTTGAAGACATTCGCCACGAGATTGCTATTGAACGAGCTCAATGTTCCCAGCATCGCCAATATTCCCACATTGTCAACAGCCAGCGTCAGTCACAATGACGGCACCGGTCACCATCAGTCACTCCGATGGGAGCAGCCAGCGTCACTCACTACGGCAGTAACAGTGAGTGTCAGTCACTCCCGATAACAGAAACCAGAGCTTGTCTTTACAATAGCAGTAATCTGTGTCAGTCACTCCAGTAGGAACAGCCAGCGTCAGTCTTTTCGGGAGTAACTACTTGAGTCAGTCACTCCAGAAGTGACAGGGGACACCAGTCACTCCGGCAGTAGCAGGGCAAACCAGACATGACGGAAGCAATGATACGGGAAATAAAGCAGGCGGTGGTGTCTTGCTCTGCGTTAAAGCACATTTCAATCCTGTGCTCAATTAGGTTGTAGCTTTTGATGATATCAGTTTCATCTCTGGTGGAAATTAGAGAGAAATTGAGCAAGAAAATATCAGTAGAACGAGTTCATAGTCCACATACAGACACCATAGGTAGATAAAAGACTATGTTCAGCCAGTAGAAATGTACAATGAACAAATGTACGATGAACAAGATTCGATCATAAAGGAACATTTTAGCATATCTGTAACCAAGTGGAGAGAATCCCTTTACAATACCTCCAGCCATAAGCTCTACCTCAGAATGCTGGTAAGTGATCAAATACAATTAGTTGAAAACCTATTTGATACTATTCTAGTTGTAGATGGGGATCTCGTCAACCATGTTAATGACGGAGATAAGTTCGGAGCAAGTGATCACCGACATATTGATTACCTTGAGATAGCCTTCAGTATTGTAGGTACTGCTGGTCCAGATGAAAGTCACGAGAACGTACCAGATTCTAGACTTGCAGGCAAATTTGTGGTGATCTTATTAATGAAAATCAATTGGTCGTGTCTTACAAAAGCCTCTTTAAAACTTTCACGGAAGTAGAGGAACATGATCGTGCCGGTGTGCAGAAGGTTTTCTACTAAAATGTAGAAATGGTGGAACGGTGAAAAAAAAAAAGGAAGTGTCCCTTGTCTTAATAAAGCAGCAAATATGAAACTCGAAGGCAAGGAACCAACTTTGCGTAAATTATGAAAATTTGCGTAAAGATACCAAGAGACATTTACGTCATATGTTGCGGAGAACAGCATAGAAACCCAAAGGAATTCTATAGTTCTTAGAAGCCATCGGTCTATCAATCACTGAAAACTGTGACAAGAGAACGAAGACATGGCAGATATCTTAAATGATTCTTTTGGCATATGTAGTTACAACTGAAGACAACTTTCTACATGACAAAAACACCAAATGGAATGAGAGTAAATCGAACGAATGGCTGCACAGAGTCTTAGTAAGCCACTTGCTACAGGTGAAGTTCCAGAGAAATGGAAACTTGTCGATGTATCACTGATATTCATAAAAAGATAATATATCGCTGGCCGTTAATTTTTGTCCAAGAAGCTTACCGTCTACAGGTGGTAAACCCGAGTACATCTTGCACATAGAGTGAATCTCATCTTCCAGTTATCTGATCACCTTAGGAATTTTCCAGGTCCCCTTGTAGGCGAATGCATCCATCTCTATTTCCCTTATGATCTTCACATCACCGGCAAACATGTTTAGATGCGATTCCAGTCCATAAAACAAATCATGGTGTGCCCTGTGGCACACCATTTGAAACCCTAACCCACTTCGAGGAGCACCTCTTACCTGTGTTCTGTGCTCCCTTCCAGTAAGAAACTCTCCTATCCAGTGAAGGAGCCTACTCCTTATTCCTACCTGTCAAACTAGCTTTTCAATCAACCTTCAATAAGAAACAGTGGTAAAGGTTTTCTGGCGGTCAAAGAAGACACAGTCTGCCCATTTCTCCCTTTGATCTAAGATGGAGTTCGTTCTGTTAAAGAAATCTAGATGATTGGTTATGCATGATCTTTCCTTAAAACATTGTCGTCACCCATCTAGAAAGTTTCTTCTTTGCTGTTTGGTTATTTCTACTATGTTTTACAAACTATCAACATGAGACTAACATGTAGCTCACTGAAGTTTCCCAATCCCCTTTCTTAAAAGTTAGCACGACATCTGCCTTCTTCCACATCTTTGTACTACACTTTCCTTTTAGGACATTGAATACTTATAGTAAAGTAGCAGCTGCCTCCACACATTCTTTCAGCACATATGGAAAACTTCCTGTGGACCAAGTGCCTTACACGAGTCAAGTTATTCTAATAGCTTGATTAAATCATTTCTGTCGAGTATACTACGTTCATCTCCCTCCTACCTTGGTAATGCTGGTGCATCATTGTCCTCCATGGTGAAAACTCTGCCCACATACCATCTCATTGTTCTCAAGAATTCTTCCTTCAGATTTCCTTGGCCTGATTAGTTGCTCTTTCATCGAGAGTTTGTCCTTGATAAACTTATGCAAAAGTTATGAAAAGTCTTTTGCATTTTCATGGTGCTTTTTTTCTTTTCTCAGCTCTTTCCTCTGCAATACTCATTTCTTGTTCTCCTATACCTTTCATACGTTGGCTGGCCGCAGTGTCTTATCTCCCCTAAATAGCATATTCCTGAGCTCTCCCTCTTTCTATGATACGCTGAACCATATCTTCAGTTAGCCATCAGAGGTACCCATTTTCGGACTCATTCAATCTAGTTTTCACAGAACCTTTTGTAGAAATGGTCCATGTGCTTATTATAGAACTCCCTCTCCTATTCAGTACTTTCAAAAAACTTCATCAGTTCCACGTAACTGCCATAACAGTACTTCCTCTTTGGTTTCTGTGCCCTCTCTGATCCCCCCCCCCCCCACCCTTGCGTCCTCCACCACCAAATGTTCAACAACAAGCCCTACATGATAACTATTTCCAATAGAAGCATCATACTTAACATGCTGGAGTTCCGTGGTGCAGTGTGTGAAGATCAGTTCAAGTACAGACAGCACATCATCGCCCGGAGTTCTTGTCTGCTCTGCTTCATGTTGGTACAAGAGGTTCTCCTGTAGTCTTCCAGGGAATTTATCTTCATGACTCAACATCACCATGGGGCATACAAGTTCTCTCATTCCAGGTTCCTGTAACTGGAACCCCGTCAGTATCAGTCCTTTACCATATCCTAGTCGGTAGTGTTTGGTTGCCTCCTTTATTGTTCCTTCATTAACCTCTGTATGTACACCTGTTGTGCCTCGTTGCAGTTTAATGGAGGATTGTAAACGGTATCATGATACACTTCCTACACGCAGTAATCTTCCCCATTGTGTATTGTCTGGAGGAGCCATCTACTGATATTTCCTGGAATTTAATGGAATTTGTTAGCAAGTAGGTTACTCCACTGCATCCATTTCCTCTATCCCATCTACCTATTGTGTACCGCTCTAGAGTCTGAACAGAATAGGTTAGAGTTAAGATCGTTTGCGAGTTTCGTCTCCGCCACTACCACATTGTTCGAGTGGCATTCTCGTAAACAGTCCTTAAATTTCATTTCCTTTCCATTTGCCACCAGGACGTCTGCATTTGTATACAGAACCTTCCACCTAAGGTACTTGTTGTTACTAGGTAGTCCTTGCTTCCTTGGACAAGAGGTTGGGGTATTGTTCCTCCCTTCCTCCAGCCTGATCCAACTCATTTCTTGCCTTTTGCCAGTTCTCCTCGGCCATCTCTCTCACGTCCCTCGGTTTGTCACTCGTGAGAAATGCTCTTTTGAACTCCTCTCTGTGCAAGTTTACGTGCCTGTTTAAGTAACTCGTGGCTACACATCTCCATATCAAAGGTGACACCGGAGGAGGGACAAAGTGGCCTTCCTCTGGTGTGTCTGCATTGCCCCATTCTCCAAACTTCCTTCATTTCTTCAATCGCTTCTATCAAATCCATCGCCTCAAGTCATTCCTGGGGTTTGTCCGTCTCTGGCTACTCTTTCCTCTATGTTTAGCAACTGATCTTTCTCCAGCCCAACTTACACCCCTTTATCTCCCGCTGCATTTCTTCCCTTATCTGCATAAGGATCCATTTAGCTGTCATCTCCTGCAGTTTCGCAATGTCCCCATTATCTCTTAACCTTATCTCAAATTTGTATTGCCATCGGGACACAGCCGCCCTGGACAATATTTGCGCTTTTAAGTCTTTGATCTCATCTAGCACATGCTTCCTTACAGAACGTGTCCCTGACCATCTACTGCCTACTCAACGGCCCTTAAAAATATTTCATTTTGCTTATCTGCTTCAAGATGTCCAGGCTTGTGTTATCCAGTGGTTTCAGCTCCCACTGTGAAGTCGTTTTCCATACCGAAATCCTGTCTTGGTTTTTGTCTCACGTTTTCTACTTATATATTTAAGCTGAACACATTCCCCAGCTTATTTTTCTATTTTCCCCTTATGTTCCACTATTGTTCAGCTTAACTTGTTTGCCTTTTTTTCTCTCTAGCTCTTCTAACTGTCCCTAACACAGACCTCCAGCTTCTTCAATTTGTTCTCCAAATCCTCTTTCAGTGCCTTTCTGCACATGCCACAGTCCCTAGCATGTCCTTCAGATTGTATGCCCTGTTTTCCAAATGGAATTTTCGTAGAAGAGGCGTGTTCACTCCCACTTCATCCATAAGGTATATATGTGTGTGTGTGTGTGTGTGTGTGTGTGTGTGTGTGTGTGTGTGTCACCGTGAGAATTCTTTCATCATCGAGGATCACTTTAAGGTTGTTGTTGTTGTTGTTGTTGTTGTTGTTGATGTTGTATCAAGCATTGCGTCCGTCATGCACATGTACCACAGCCAGCAGCCGTCACCACGAGAACACCTTCAACAAGAAGATTGATTTCATGTTACACAATACATTCCCATCACCACACAGCCACGGACGGGTTCGATATCCCAGCAGTATTGGAAAAGTAAATTACCTCTGCTCTGTGTGTGTGTGTGTGTGTGTGTGTGTGTGTGTGTGTGTTTGTAGGTGGGTGTTGTGTGTCTATCTGTATGTATGTATTGTGCGTGTATCTGTGTCTGTGACTGCCCATCTATGATTTACTTATATATGCATACAGAGTCAGTAGGGAATTCTACACTCCCGGATCCCATCTCTTAAGCCTTTCTCATCATCGTACAACTTCTTAAACTTCTCTTTTTTGCATTCACACTCTGATCACTTGGTTCATTTCATTTATCAACAACCCGTACCATTAAAGTACTCCCTTACATGTTACGTAACAAGTATCTCGCTTCATTTCCTGCTGTGGCCTCTCGTTGTTCCTACAATCTCTTCGGCACGAAGCAACTCCTACCTTGTGTTTGTTGGGAAGAAGTAACTGTTACCTTGTTGTGTTCGTTGGGAGGAAGTAACTGTTACCTTGTTGTGTTCGTTGGGAAGAAGTAACTGTTATCTTGTGTTTGTTGGGAAGAAGTAACTATTACCTTGTTGTGTTCTCTAGGAAGAAGCAACTGTTACCTTGTTGTGTTCGTTGGGAATAAGCAACCGTGACGTTGTTGTGTTCGTTGGGAAGAAGATCGTCGATCTGTACGACTCTGAGGTCGTTTCACACTTTATGTGATATGTTTTGTGTGTCCGTCATGTATTCTGCAATGATCATAATTTCTTCCTTCTCCATGTATCATAAGAGTTCGAACTTATTCCCGCTGAAAGGTACGTTATTTTCGGTTGCCGTTGTTTATATTCGTTCGTAGTTTGCAGTGTCTTCTACTGACGAGATCTTCGTAAATACTCTTGCATCACCTGCAAAGGGTGACGTAAAATTGCTGTTCTTGTCTGTGTTAATGTCAGATACAAGGATGAGGAACAGAAGGGGTTCAGCTGCAGTTTCCTCGGGGACCGAGCTTTCTACCATGGAAACAATGGAAATCGCCCGATTCACAACACCGTGTTGTGATCTACGTCTTCTTCAGTTGGCATGCCTTTCTCCCAAAGAACACAAATTTGGTTTTTACTTTATTCAGGTATCTTTTCGTGATCTGTAGCATATCAGAACTTCTTTTAAGTTCTTCAGGCAATTGTAGTACCCCGGAACATACGCAATCTATGTTAGTATGGCAAACTTTCAGTCTTCAGTCTTCAGTCTTCGATATTTTTGTAATTGCATAAAGTTCCATTTTCCTCCTTACATCAAGTTAGGCGTTACCGGACTCCATCTGTTTGTGGTTGCGCTGCGAACGAAAAGTCACCTTCGATCAGGTTACATCATCAGTGTATAATCACGCGGGGGAAATCCTCACCTTAAAGGAGTCCATTTTTCACTGCTACTGATTGTAGTGCATCCTTGGAGCTACGGGAGCCCCTAGAGAGGGTGTACTTGGCATATGATAATAATAGAGAACATTAATAATGATAATGAAAACAATTTCAATAATAACGATAATAATGATAATACAATTTTTATCATTATGCACTCACTCTTGGTCATCCTCTCCCTGTGAACCAAAACAGGCTTGCCTTAACCCTGTAGATCACTACACATTCCTTTGCCAACTTAACGCTGTCCCATATTTTCGTAAGCTTGTGCGTTTCACCAGCTCACATGATTACGCTCTTGATATTCTCATTAATCTGTAATTCATATTTTCTTCTTAAAATCATCGCCTTCTATCAAATATCACAAACTGGATTAATCTTTTCATCGGCATATACCCCAGGTCTATAACAGTCCTGAACATTATCCCTGTCACTTCCTTACTAACGTGACGCCTAAATCAAAATATCCCTCAGGTTCTTGTAACCTTCATCTCTTCCTGTCTTTGATCTCTTGCTCCTCCGGCCTATGTATAATCACCAGCTTCTTCCTACCTACCACATTCGTTATTGTTTACGCAATCGTTTCAACTTGGTTCATCTTATTATTCTTACTCTCCGTTATCAAGTTTCCCTTAACTGCTACAGTAAACGACGCCTGGTCCAGCCTCTCTGTTTAACAACAGTGTGTGCCGACTCTTCCACAGCATAAGTCGAGCCCACATAGGCAGGTGGACGACAAAGCACGAGAAGGCTTCTCCCTGTCCTGAGTACAGAGCACTTGCAGCATATTATGAACAATAAAACCAGAGGGTTCTCTCAGGACTGACGCCAGCTCCCACATCACAGTTGGAAAACACCACCACCACAAGGCTTTTGTTACGGCTTCGGACCAGCTCATTTCAAGTGGTCAACAACTGCACCAGAAGGCTTTGCCCCAGCTTGTGCACGGCTCATTCCTGGCATGTGGTCCACAATAACACCAAAAGGATTCTCAACAGCGCGTATGGCGTCCACCCACGGTGGCCTGTAAACAAACTCAAGCTCACGCAAAGCCCTTCGCTGCTCGGGAAAGACTCCAGGAGGCTTTGCCTTAGGTTGAGTCTAGTAGACACATTGCAGTTTGACAACAGCACCAAAGAAATTTTCTTCAGCCGAGTTCAACTTATATTCGGTGAGCAACAGGGCAGAGGAGTTCCTCTCCATGGTGAGCCCTTTTCGCACAATATATCCTGACAGCAGCTCAAGGGAATCTTTTTCCCAGGGTGTAAATCCAGGCCACACACCCTGTGTTAAGCTTATACCTGGCAGCTGGTAACAGCACAAGAAGGCTTCTCCCCAGTTGAGAGTATAATCCATATATATCACATGGGCAGCAGGATCACCAGAGGGTAATTCAGACGACACATAAATATTAGATGGACAACAAAAACGCGAATGTGCTTCTCCTAAGCATGAAAAAACCTATTTACGTCACCAGGGTAACCACAGCACTAGTGGGCCTCTACCCCAGCATGATTTCTGCCCATACATGGCACATGGAGAGCAACATCATCATCAGAGGACCTCACCCCAGATTGAGTCCTGCCAATACATGATATTCTAACACCACCACCACCAGAGTTCCCCTCCCCTCTTTGAATTCTCCCCACACGTGACATGTACATAGCAATATCAGAAGTCGTTTCCCCAGATCAGCAACAACATCAAGGGGCTTCTCCCTACTTTAAGCCCAGACTACAAATGGGAACTGGACAACAACAGCACCAAAGGGCTTCGTCCAGCATGAACACGGCCCACACACATCATCATCTAACCTCTAATCTGCTTCCACCGTCATGTGACAAAGTGGGTCTTCACCGTTGCCAGAAAGGGGCATGGAAAAAAGCTCACCTCTCCCCACTAGCCCTACACCCACCATTACGAGTACATGACCGTTGACCCGAGGTTAAGCGGACACAATGACCCTGTTTATATAGGTTGTTCCATGACGTAGGGTGGCACAAGGAGCGGTTACGGTATCCATCTATCCGTGGGGTAAGTACAGAAAATCAATACAAGAAATGTGAATAAATAGATCACAGTAGTACTAGTTAAGATTACGTCAGGGGATGAGCAGGAGAGGCCATCACCACCACCCTCAGTCACCTGGTAGTGGTAGCCAAGTACCACACAGACTGCCAGCCAAGGAAGGTAGGTCAACACACACTCTGTAACATGTGCCACCAACAGGAAAAAGATCAACGGGAGAAAGACCGTGCCGTGTGTACTTGTACGCTCTTCAACGGGAGAAAGACCGTGTCGTGTGTACATGTACGCTCTTCAACGGGAGAAAGACCGTGCTGTGTGTACATGTACGGTATAAGGAGAGAGTGGGAAAGAAAATCAGCTTGCAAATGGCGTGGGAAATGTGGCGTTGGGTTATGTGTGTGTGTGCATTAGTAAGGACTTCAAAAGACTTTAACTCCTTTGGGAAGTACCAGAACCATTAATAGCACTGAATATTCGTAGAGAAGTATAGTGTAGAAAATCATCTAAATTCTATAGAGTACATACAAGTAGAAAGTATGAAAAGGACATGGAAGAGTAGCTGGGTGTATATGTTATTAATGTTCTTCACCACCAGCGCTGTCACTGTACAAAAAACTGCCGTAAAGTGTAGAAAATAAAAAAAAAAATGAGTACAAACACAGCAGTAGTCAAACTCGTACATCACGCACATGGAAGAGTGAGGAAAGATTTCACCAAACACAGCCACGCTCTGTTGCTCCGCACAATACGCCAAAAAAAAAAGAAAAAAACAAGGAGAATATACAATGCTTTCGTGGATTTTTTTGTACAATTTCCCAAGAACACAGTGCTGGATATCCGTTTAAAACAGTACTGCTCCAAATTACGGAAATTTTTGATAGTATATACTATGGCAAGTATACAAATCTGTGGTTCAGTGTATATGTTTTACTCATTCACGACCAATGCTGCTCCTGTACAACAAACCACAGTAAAGTATAATACAAACAGACTGGCAGGAAGCAGGAGCAGAGCTCAACGACCATCTTTCTTATTGCCAAGTTACTGAAGATTGTCCAGACGTTGGCGCCACGCTCCAGTGCGTCCCTCACCACGCCAACACTCGAGAAACAAAGGTGGTACAAGATGTTTTCCCAGCGCTTTTTTTCCAAGTAATCTTTTGCATATGTTTTGTGCTTTTGCATGTATGTTTACCATTCATAAACGACGTATTCTTTTTTCTTTTTTTTTTCACCCCCGTAGTGAGGTACGAACCAGGGAGAGAACGCCGCTGTGAAAGGCTAGGGAACAGTGGCATCAGAGGCCCTTTCTCCGGCGCGAATCAAGTTTCTAAACATGTCAGGTGGAAAACAAAAGCAGAACAGGTCTTTTCTTCTGCACCCAGTCCACCCAGAGCATCTTTATACCAACAGCAATGAGGCCACTTGCCTAGCCTGAGGCCAGCCAGCAACTGGTGACTTGAACAATAACAGATCAGAAGTCTGGATCTCGTCAACACTCGACACCTTAACATCGCTAGTATCAGATGGCTTAACTCCAGTGTGAGTCTAGCTCATACATGTCAGTTAGCAACAGGAGCACCGCGGCACATATGACCAGGTCGAGTCCAGTACATCCATGATAAATGGACATTAGCAGCACAAGAGGGGCTTCTACCCAGGTTGGATCCAGCCCATATATATATATATATATATATATATATATATATATATATATCAACTACTGTAGACGACATCAGTAAAGCTTAGTGTTTTTTCCCCATCTCGAGACGAGATCATACACATTGCGGCAGGAGAACAGCAGCAGCAAAGGTCTCCTCCCAGCCTCAGTCCACCCCACACAGGAGAGACGAGAACGATACGAGAAAACCTTAACTTTGCTACAAACTAGACATGGCACTTGGGCAACTACGGAATGAGAGAGCGTCTCCTAAGAACCAGGAGACGAGTATTCATATCAGCTAGACACCTATAACTCGAACGGGTATCTCCCTACCTGTATATCAACTCACCTGTCAAGAAGGAGAAGAAAAAGAAGAAAAAGAAAAACAAGAATGAAACAAAAGAGATCTTCTCCTCCATTTCAGCTCGTATCACATTTTGCCACAAGAACCTACCAAGGAGGCGCGACCGTCTGAGAGAGTCGTGAGGTTTTAGTAATAAGACAATAATGAGGCAGCACTGTCGTAAGTGTCGCGTCCTCCTCACCACGTCTGGCCTGTGTTGCTGTCTTTTCCGTTTGCTTCGCCTCCACTTGGGTTACCTGGGATGTAATCCATCACGCGCTCATACATGACACGTAACCCACACAATCTCTGTTCACTATTTTCTTAACTATACAGAGCGAAAGATTCTGGAAGTACGATGATATGATGACCCGTTGGCGCGGAACTGGAGCGGCACCAGTGGTCGTGGAGGGCTGAATGGTTCCTCGGGCCTCGTGATAGTCATCAAGCCAGACGTTACCCCTGCGCTTGGCGCCGACACTCCTCTCTGTGGCATTCGCACTCTCAGGTCCAACATATCCTCAGTAGCAAAGTGTGTGTGTGTGTGTGTGTGTGTGTGTGTGTGTGTGTCTCCTTTCCCTAATCATCTCCCTGGAACCCAGATGTCCAAGGATGTTGTCCCTGTATACTCTTATCTCTACAGTTATAGTATCTACCATTCTATCCACTCCAAGGGCAGTGTTTGTGCTTACTGTAGTACAAAAACTTCCATTGTTCCCCTATGGATCTTGAATGTATTAGCTTAGGGGGCTTCTGGATCAAAATCCCTCGACTCTTTATAACTTTATTTTTCGTATGCCATCACCTCAGCACCTCCATCTACATACAGTTTCCACCGTTTGACGTCCTGCAACAAGCGCGTTTCTCTCTTCAAATAACATACACAGAAATCCTCTTTGCAGGGGATTACAATGTTCACCACAAGGAATGATACGCTTGTGTTGCTAAGCTGGGTATGCCAGACGACCCCCCCGCTCTCCCCTGGTCTTTGTTCACTGCGACTCCCTATTGCCCAGAACTCTGCAAATACACAATGGGCATGAGGATTTATTTCTGCCCACAGCGAACTACCACAAGGGTAAACACACAAAATAAAAAATATCTGGAATGTGAACTATTTCCATTTCCTTTTCGCTCACATAATCGTTCAAGGGTCGGTCTTATTCTGGAGGAAAAATACTTATTAGGCTCAGCGTGGACAGCGCGCAACTCCTCCTCCCTCCCTCCTCATCCATAACCCCCCCCGAGCCCTCTCGCGGTCTCTTGGGAAGTAACAGACTATCGGCAGAGGAACAATGGGTCAATCTCTTCCCGGGATGATCCCAGCCAAGCTCATGCCCTTTCTCTCTCCCCTTCTTAACGAGCGGGAACAAATAATGAGAAACCCAACACAATTTTGCACCAACACTGATCCAAATACGCTAAACATCTTTTATCATTTCTTACTTCTGAAGCCTCACACCATACACACGTACATCATTCCTGCCCCTTCGAGTGCTCCGACCACCATCTTGCATCCATCACGCCCACTTGGACATGCTTTCCCCCAGCCGACTCGAAACACCAGCTTTGGTACCTTGGTGGAGCTCAGCAGTCACTTTCGCAGACTTTCTAGAGTGACTTTTCTTGCGATGGGCAGTGCTTACTGGCCGGGATGACTGTAAAGTCTTCAAACACAAGGATTCCTGCGTTCCTCCCGACAAATGTTTCTTCTTCTGGTCGTTTTCTAATCGCTCCTCCCTTTCACATACGAGACAGAGCACAACAGGCCATGGGACTATTACATTCCCCTCAATCCCATTCTGCACTTATTTCTGATTAGGATCACTGCACAGCTTTTCTTCGTAAGGTCAAGCACATCTTCATAAAAAGAAAGTGTACTTATCTGACTTCTGCTGCTGCTAAGTCTTCTTGGTCCATAGCCAGTAACATCTCAGCTTCTATCTCTTCCGACCTGATCAATCTATAGCAAACTCTGCAGCTAACAAACCTGCTCATCTTGGCAAGTTATTCGCCAATTCTATTTTGGATGATTCCGCATACTCTAATTCCACTTGTTGAAACTATCCCTCTCCTATATTTTCCATGTACGGAGTCTTCCCACTACTTCTTAGCCAGCGTCATGTGGGCAAGGCGTATGGTCAGATGGTATGTTCCCTCGAGTCTTGTGGAGTCCACCATCGTGATAGCCTCGATCTTGGCTCATCCGTTTCGTGTCTGTCTAAAAATTCCAAACTTCTTGGAAGAACGCCTTAGTGCATCCCGTCTCTAAGAACGGAGACTCGTCTTAATCCTTTCCAACTGCCATTCCATCGCTTTCACTTATGCTCTCTCTAGAGTCTGAAACTCTCCTCAGATCTCACTTTCCTAAATACTTAAAATCCCATTCCTTGCTTCCTGATCACCAGTGAGGTTTTCGGGGTGTATGGTCTTCTGGTGAGCTTTCTCGCCAGTGTGACTCACCTGTGGTCCTCATCGCTCAGAGAATTGGAGAATCTTTTGTGGTAGCCCTCGAAATCTCCAAAACATCTGACAGGATATGGCATAAAAAATTCTTTCAAGAATTCTATCATTTGGCTTTGTTTCTCTCTGTTCTCTAATGCTGAGCTTCCACTTTAGTTGATCCATATCAGTAACTGTTGATGGAAACACTACTTCCTTTCATCCTATCAACAATGGCGTCCTTGAAGGTTGGTTTTATGGCCTACTCTCTTCTT
This sequence comes from Panulirus ornatus, assembly GCF_036320965.1. NCBI lineage: Eukaryota > Metazoa > Arthropoda > Malacostraca > Decapoda > Palinuridae > Panulirus > Panulirus ornatus. The sequence continues at coordinate 60,768,878 of NC_092234.1, forward strand.
TCCATAAATGATCAGTTCACTTACATGCTGACGATTCCATTTTAGGGACTTCAATTCACTTACCCCTATCTTCGAATCTAAGGTTATTCTTTCCTTAATGAACGCATTTCCTATCTTAATATGAATCTGAGCCGCATTTCGAACTAGTATGCAGTAAACTGATTAAATTCAGTAGTAGTAAAACGCAATATCTGCGTATATCTCCCTCTGATTGCCTCTCGTTCCCCTCTGGTCATTTTCAAAACACATGGGTTTAAACTTGTAATAACAAAACATGTTGGGTATAGCCATATCCTCCACTCTGTCCTGGACATCCCACATGACACCACAAAATTTGCTTCATGAAAGTGTGGGTGTTGTATAAGTGTCGTAATCAATTTTTTCATGCGAGAAGCAGTTTAATATCTAAAGAGGTGCCTCACCTCAGTACGGAGTACAACTCACACCGTCTAGGATTACTCTTCCTCCTCCTCTCTATTGACCAGAGTGGAATCAGAAGCCTCATTTCTAAGCTAAGTAGACTGAAGTCGTTTAATCTTCTCTCGCAAAATTTGTTTCTCAGTCCGGGAACCATCTTGGTAGCTCGACTCTGCCCTCCTTCCTTTCTGTACATTTTTTTAAGGCAGTGTGATCAAAACTGAACACGATATTCAAGATATGGACGAGCCAATGAACTCTTAAGAGTAAGGGTGATTTTTCCTGGACAAAGACTTGAAACCCTAACAATGAGCTAAGAATCCTCTTCGGTCTTTTCACTGCTTCTATACACTGCCTTTGGTCATCTGAAATTATTACACCCAAAGTCTTTTTCCTCATATATCTTTTGCAGTGTAACCGAATTCATACTGTAACTTGCCTCTTAGTTTTCACTACTGTATGAAAAACTATAAATTTATCGATATCAGAATCCATGTGCCACCTATGAGCCCAGTCTATCAGTCTGTCTAGGTTAGTTTGAAGCAGTAAACTTATTCATCTATAGATTTATTCCAGGTTTTATATCGGTGAATTTTGTTATCTTACACTGTAGCCCATTATCAGTATCATTACTATATAAATATGAGAAAGAGAACCGGTCCCAAGACTGATCCTTGAGGCACTCCACTTGTTACTTCTAGCCATGTGGTGAGGCTTGACCATTAATCACAACTCTTTGTGTACGGCCAGTCAACCACTTTCCTATCCACCGAAGTAAAACCTCATCAGTGCCATGTGACTCAATTTTAGCTGGTAACTTTTGATGCGGAACCTTACTGAAAGGTTACTGAAAATCTAAATAGAAGTACAACCTGTTTTACTTTCATCATATATTGATTATATTATTAAAGAAATCAAGCCGATTTGTCAGACGTAAGCGATTTCGTCGAAAGTAATGTCTGAGAACCGTTTATCTAAGCGGTGGTCTTCTAAACAGCTTATAATTCTATCTCGAAAGATGGTTCTCGTAAGTTTCCCAAATTCAGGAGTGAAGCTAATGGGACGATGATCTCCGGGCGGTGACTTGTCACCATTTTTGTTACATTGGCAAAACTTCCATTCATCAGGAACTTTACCTGTGGCAAGTCACATTGAAAAGGTCAGTCAAGAGCTTAACTATCTCATTTTTCTTTTCTTCTTTAATTTTTCTCGTATGAAGCTTATCAGGGCCTGCCATTTCATCTATCATCATTCCATTTATTACGTAATGTCTTCGGCTTTTATGTCAACTTGAAGAAAGTCACCCTTTCTCATCAATGATATCGGAACATGGGTTGTCTTCGATCGTAAATACACATGCAAAAAGTAATTCAATATCTTTGCTCCGACTTCCTTGTCTTGAACCAAGTCACCGTTTTCTGTAATTAATGAACCAGTTGACTGGGTAATGACTCTTGCTTCTAACATAACTGTAAAACTGCGTAAGGTTTCTTTTGCTATTCTTATCAAAATACGCTTCATATTGACGTTTACTTTGTTGTACAACTTTCTTACTTTCTCTACGCAAATTTACACAAAACAATCAAGTTGGTTATTGGGTTCCCTGAGTTTCTTATGAACTTTCTTAAACAGGCACTTTTAGTTTCATCGTTTCACCACCTTGGCTTTGTTTTAGAAATAAACCGTCTGCTGCACATTGGCACGTATTTTCCCTCTCCTACTTTGAGTGGTTGTACAGAAGATTTTCCATGTTACAGTCATGTCATTTCATTTACCATATCATCCCAGGTTTACATGTCAAGAACAATGCGAATCTCATCAAAATTTGCACAAAATCTTTTATTTTCAACTGTCGTGTTGACCAGTATTACATGCGGTGCTGAAAGCGACCTGAAAAGTAAATTGTCAGTGATCACTTGAACCAAACGTTTCTCGAACTTCAATATCATTAACGAGATCCTGTTGTACGTAGAATATAGGCAGAGTCCACGTCCCGAGCTGATAACCTGTGGGATTTTCTTCATACATTATTCCATCTTCCTCTAACCATACATTATTGCCTCTTCCTCTAGCCATCATACTTTTAACATTCAGATCCACAAACACCTGCGGAGCCTTGATTACCTTCTCGCTTCTTTATCTCACGCTCACTCTTTCTATATTCACCTGTGATGATCATGTTTATGGCACGTATACCTACCTGTGCATTGCCGATCACTGTAAAAGGAGAAGGTCGTCCCTTGAGCACGAGTCCAGTTAATAGATTACAACTAAACCAAAAACCTCAGCACAGAGCTTCCCACCAGTTAGGTCCGACCCAAACATGAGGGAGAGATACAGCAACAACATCAGGGGTCTGTCTGCTCCCCCACTTTAAGCCTAGCTCTTACATGCTTATATCCAGTACGAGTCGTCTCTCGCCATGTCAGCTACGCAACAACAACATTGGAAAGCATTTAACCAGCTTGAGCCCAACACACACACACACACACACACACACACACACACACACAACAGCTGGAAGGTAAGAGCATCCATTTCTCCCCCGCCTGACTACCCGACACACAACAATTTGACATCTGCAACAGAAACTTTCACACTCGTCTGAGTCCAGCCACTACACATCAGTTGGACAGAGGTAACATCAGAGGTGCTTTGCTCACCTCGAGTCCAGCCAGCCTTGTACATGGCGACCGGAATACTGCATCAGATGGCTTCTTTGTATACCGAGTCTGTCCCAGACGTACTAGCTGGATAACAGAAGACCCGATGGATTTCTTCAAACAGAGTCCTACTACCTCAGTTGGAGAACAGTAACATTAAAGGACATCTCTTTGGCTAAAGGTTAGCCTACGTGTAGAATCAACATGATGAAAAAGCTTAAAAGAAAAAAACATTCTCTCCAGGTTGAAATCAGCTCATGTGTGGCATCAAGAAGACAAGTGAAAACATCTTGGATATCACCGACACATAATGGCTTCCTTCTAGCTCAGGCCCAGCCCTAACGTGCCGGGCAGACACGACAGTAAACCCCCCCCCCCACAGACCTTTTCCCTATCTTGATTCAAATCCCATACACATCACCTGGACAGGAACAGAACCCGAGTAGTTTTTTCTGTTTTGAAATCAAGCCGTAAGTGGCCGCGGATCAATACTAACAAGCTTTTCCTCAGCTGCCTCCACCACAGCTGTACAGGGCAGCATCAGTAAGCTTCATCCTACTTCTAGTCCAGACGTTTTGAATGGAACCTTAACAATAACAGCACTGGAGACCTTCTCCCCAGACAGACCAGCGCATCTATACCAACTGGACGACAACGTCACCAACGGGTTTCTTTATTATGAAATTCAACTTTCCCCCGAAAGTGAGGGAAAAATGGAAACGATAGAAAATGAGTTAATGCCCTTCCCAAGCTCGAGTCCAGAATACTTATGACATCGGAATGAAAAGGAAGTACCAAATCACTTCTTCCTAGCTCAACTATGTACAATGTGTGTTAGATGGAGAAGAGTAACACCAGTGGGAGTCTCCACCGTCTGAACCTAACCCACGTATGTCAAATGAACAAAAACAGCATCTGAAACTTCCTCCCAGACAAGAGTCCAGCCCACGGGTTAGCTGGACACAGCATGAACACCAGAAGACTTCGAGTTCAGCCCATTTGTTTCCACTGGAAAGCAAGAGCATCAAGAGCCTCCTAATACGTCAAGCCGCAGATGTCAACTGGACAACCATGTCAGAAGGCCTCTCTCTTCAGTCCGAGGGAGGACCACACATGCCAGCTAAGCAATAACAATATGAAAGAAGTCATCATGTCAAGTTCAGCCCATTCAGAGTATCGTAAGAAAATGAAGAATCTTTATTTCAAGTCGTGCCCAAAACTGTAGTGGTTATGTTTGATCCCAGTCCAATCCACGATGTCAAGGGGCTACGATATATATTTCTCAGGATATTCTCTACTTTGACTGAATCCCGCTCATTTTCCTGTGGGAATTAACATCAACAGAAGGCTTCTCCTCAGTTTGAGTTCAGGCTATGCATAGTATCTGGGCAACAACAGCACCAGGGGGGCTATTCGTGAGCAGAGTCCAGCCCTTAAGATGGAGGTGAAAACCACCAACACCAGAGACCTCATTCCCAGTCCATACATACCTTATCTTTAGACAACAACGGCAGTGAGGAGCCTCTCCCCAGACTCATTGTAACTAACACAAGCTGAAAAATGGCAATACCAGGGAGGCTTTTTCTTTTCCCCCTAGCCTAGACACGCCTCGCTTGTAATATCTGGACGATTACACCACCAAAGAGTGTCTCCCATTCTCTCCAGTTTGAGGTTGGCCGACTCATCACAGCTGTGAAACAATTTTTTCCAAGCTTTAGCTCACCATGGTACAAAGAAATAGAAAAAAAAAACCAGAAAACGCTGGCTCCTCGCCATTATGAAGCCATTCCACTCATGGAAGCTGTCCATTAACAGTGCTTGTCTGGCCAGTGTGAGTTCAATTTACATATGGTTCCGGTTAGCTATAACATAAAGATTTCTCCATCTTGAATCTGGTCAACAAATGGTGATGAATGAAAACACTATGAAAGGGTTTCTCCTCCGACAGAGTCAAGTTCACACACGGCAACATGAACACAACAGCAACAAAGATTTTTCTTCTGGTCATAACCTGTGTCCAGGTTCACAATAGGGCTTTTCTCTAAGCATGAGTCCCAACTCGATCAAGGAAATGCATCAGAGTAGTTCTCCTCAGCTTGAGTTCCGACCTACATGAAAACTTGTCAAGAGCAGCGCTAGAAACCGTTTGATGCCAACCAACACAAGAGGCAGCTAGACCAGAGCAGCAGCAGGGTGGCGTCTCCCAAGCTTGAGCTGAGCCCACTCGTGGAAGCTGGTCAACCACCACCACCACCGCAGGGTTCTGCCCAGCTTGAGCACCTACATTTCCATCGTGTTAGTAATAACAACAAAGGTCTTCTCCACAGCTTGAGTCTAGCACATACGTGACAGCTTGAAACTAGCAACGTCAAGGGATTTTACATAGTTTGAATTTGTCCAACACATGGCTAAACTACCAGCAGGGGAATGCCATAAGTTTGAGTTCAGTCTACTCATGGCAGCATAGCAACAGCATCTTCGACATTCTCTATTTTCACTGTAGCCCTTACATAAAATGGACAGTAGGGTGCTTCATATGCTCCAATGCAGAGAAATTTATCCATCCCTTTGTTCAAGACTTTACATTTCGTTTTGGTAAATGTACTTTAAAATTCTGTTATGATTATAAAACCAATAAGGTGCTCCACCTGGAGGTCAAAGCATTGTGGAGCTACCATCACTAAGTTGCGACCCATGCAACACAATCTTCATCAAATATGAATGTACTTTAGTTACACACTCAAACTCATTCTCAAAGCGTTTTCCATTAGAATAATAATAATGACTCAGGTGGCAACATCTCTGTGTATTGCCATATCATATGGTCTGCACTGGAACACCAGCCTTCATTCCACAGATCATAATTAGCGCAAGACTCTCAAAAACTACTCCAGCACAGCGGGCTCCCTACACGGAGGCCCTGAGCAGAGGTAGGAGGAAATCCCTCTAAAGTTTTAACATCATACTCCACAGTAGACAGATCGAGGCGCCAGCCAGGTGGGACAAAAATGGGAGAGGCTTGCGAAAAATGGTCGTCATTGTCCAATCATATTATTACAGAAGAAAGTCTTCATATTGTGGTAGGAAATGTGAACGAAATGAAGTCCCTTGGCGTTGCAAAGTATCAACGCAAATAAACACAACTTCTGGTGACATCATTGCCGACCTGACGTTTGAAGTTCTGGAACTGTGGATTCTGTGGTCAGCATGGCATTTGATACTACAGCACCCAACACAGGACATATCACTACAACCTGTGTAACAACCCAACAACGTGAAGTCCCTTGGCGTTCCAAAGTATCAACGCAAATAAACACAACTTCTGGTGACATCATTGCCGACCTGACGTTTGAAGTTCTGGAACTGTGGATTCTGTGGTCAGCATGGCATTTGATACTACAGCATCCAACACAGGACATATCACTACAACCTGTGTAACAACCCAACAACGTCTAAACCGTGCAGATCTGTGGACAGCTTCTCGTCATCTGACGGTGAGGTTATACATACCGTCTCACGTGTCTCATGACTTAAAGACAGACAGTTTCAAGTCACCAGGCGTTACTCTGGTCTCCAGGTTTCGCAAGAACTTTGAATTACTGTCACATTAATGGGATGAGCTACTTACACAGTTTGTTGCAACTGTATTCAGTAAAGCAGCACTAAATCTGGTAGAAGGTTGTAAAGCCAATGTTTACAACTTGCTCGTTCACAGCTCTCACTTCAGAGATGGTTATGGACAGTTTACTGAACTATGTAGAATGTTTCCCGATGGAGAAGTGTCCGACTGAACAGGTCACCTTCAAACGACCAGGTACACTGCACAAGGGCCAGGAGGAGGTCAGTGTTACTGTATTCCATCAACATCTGCATGCTTGAGGAACATACTCAGCAGCTACCATCTAGCTCGAGGGAATGAGTCTCGAAAGTAAGAAAATTTGTCATCTTAGTTCCTGGTAGATGACCTGCACGTCTTCTGTGGTGGCACCATGGCAGCTGCTCCAACGTCTGCTGCAGCAAGGGGCTGCAATAAGTGCATTTAAACGGCATCTCTGGTATCTGACGGCCGAGATGGATGGAGCCCCTTGCAATTTTCAGCAACAAGGTGCCAGCAGAAGAGCGTCATGCACTTATACTCTCCTAGTAAACAAACCAAACAATATTTTGTCAACAACACGATAACGCTTTGGAATGGTATCTGGGAAACTTAAATTTCCATCTGCAGTAACTGTCTCAGCAACACTTGCTGACTTGGTTGGTTGCGACTCCTGGCTCACATCTCATGCTCTTCAGCTCGACCCGAAATTCCTTACGGAAGAAGTTGAAGACCTTGAGCTGTGTGCTGCGTGCTAGGTAACTGCAGCCAACCTGAAAGCAGCGAATATCATCACTGACTGAGCTGAGCGTGGAGTCAAACTCGGATCAGAATCTTTTTCATCAGCCAGTAGTGAAGATCACGACCAGAATCTGCTCCAAGATGTTGAACAGGACCGTAAGAAGCTTCCGAACCCGTCCAAGCTATACTCAGTGTAACTAACTTGCTTAACAGTATAAGTAATGCGTTATCAGAATAACGAAAACTTAGAAAAAGATCTGTCACAATGATATATAATTCTAATGTACACTTACTGCGAGAATTTCAATTTGTACATAGCACTGTAGTGATCCCACAATAAGCAGTGGGCGATTGCAGAATTTTATTAAAAAAAAGTGTGTGCTAAGAGTTTTGTCATCATCTGTACCAGAGAAGATGGCAGAGTATAAGCTATTAGTGCTATAACAAAACTAAATGCCAAAATAAACGAATGAAGATAAGGATACATCAAATGTTGAAATTGTCGATATACCCCTCCTCCTTTCTTTTTTCTTGCATTCACTGTATTGGTGGGACACATATAGACTTTCCAAACTGACCCAAACTTCACAGAATTCCTTCATTTATGAATGAAGTAGAACTAACACAGGGACAGAAGAAACCAAGCTCAGGTCCGAGATCATCGGGTAAATGATGCATTCGAATAGGCCTCAACGCCTTACGGCTTCTTACTAGCTTAACTGTAGCCCGTATGTGTCAGATGAGCACATTCAGCACTGGTAACCGTTGTCCCTGGTTCTATCCAGCGTATATCCTCAACTGCATGTGGTACCTCGACAACAACAGCACCAGAGACCTTCCTGACCCTAAGTTCACCTTACATATATATATCAGCTGAAAACCAATTACCTTACAGAGCTTATGCCTCATACGAATCTAAGATAAACACATCAGCTTCAAAGCAGCAGCAGAGAAAGGGGTACTCTCCTTTTCTGTGTCCAACCTATAACTACCATCTGGATAACATCAGCATCGGATTCCTTTTTTCCAGAATTGAGTCAAGACAATACATGACACTTGGATTGCACCAGGAAAGGAGTTTTCCACAGCACGAGTTCTCCTCATGTATAGCCTCTGAACACCACCAACGTCCCCTCCCCTCAACAACTTAAATAAAAAATTCAGCTTGTGTCCATCTCACACTTGACATGCACACAAGAACAACCCAAGAGATCTTTCTAGCTAGAGTCTGGATCATATAAGACAGCCTGGCAGCAATAAGGCCAAAGGTGTTCTCATCTAGTATCCAGACCATACATAACAGGAAGCCAGTAACATCAGAAACCTTAAATTCAGTTCTGAATATAAGGTCATACACCTCAGCTCAGCTGCATAACAACAACAATGTACCAGAAGGTTTCTCTACAGTGTGAGTGCAGCCTACAATAACATAAAACCACAGCAATACAGAGCCTCTCCTCCACCTTCTTATTTCTGAGCTTTGACGACAATCAAGTCACCATAATGAAGTTTGACGCCATTAGCACTATGACCACGTTTCCAAGCAGGTGTGTGTGATCAACGAAAGCACCAGGGATCTTTCTGTTGGTCTGAGTCCAGCCTCCACATACAGCAACTGGACAACAGCAGCATTAACATCATCATGAAAAGGTTTCCGCTCTCCTTGGATTCAATCCACTCATGTCATTTGAGGAAAAGCGTCACCAAAATGTTTCACTCCAGTGAGGAAAAGCGTTACCAAAATGCTTCACTCCATTATAAGACCCACCTAGGCATGCCAGCTGGACCAAACCAGTCACGGAAGTCCTCTCTCCGGCTCGATTGTAACTACCACACGTCAGCTGGAGACATACAGGACCAGACTATTTCTCTCTAGTTTGACTCCAGTCCATTCACATCAACTGGACAACAATAGCACCATATGGCTTCATCGCAGTGTGGCTCCGGCCCACACATTTCACCTGGAACACAACACCACACAAAGAAAAAAATCTTTCCAGCTTTAGTCCAGCCATTCCATGGCGAATTGAGAATCCCAGCAACGGAAGGAACGTTTCCTCAGAAGCTTGAGTCGAGCCAATACAATCGCTTACCTTAGCAATGATGATGCAAGAAACTTTCTCCTAAGAGTCCAACCTTAACGTATCACCTGGATAACAACGACACAGATCTCCACAGTGCGACTCCAGCCCACAATTATCACCGAAACACACGAAAACACGAGACATGTCTCCTTTAGTCCACGAATGGCATCTGGACACCACCACCACGAGAGGACTTCTTCTCGTCTTTATTCTCGCTTATAAAAGGACACACAAGACCCTCAGCCATACAGTATGGTCGTGTTCTTAGTGGAACTCAAGTCTGTATATAACGAACATAGTAATACCAGGCGACATCTCCCCATCTAGAGTCCATCCTATAAACTTTAATCAGAACATCCGGGAATCTTTCTCTACAGTTTGGATCTTGCTTACTCAGGACATCTGGAAAACATTAGTCCCGCAAGCGTTCCCCCGGTACAGTCGTAGCCCGTGCACAGCTGGAGAGAAATAACGCAAAAGAGCTTCTTCCCATCTCCAGTCCAACTGATTCACACCTGCAGAACGGTAGTGATATCGGAGAATATTCTCGCAGGCTGAGCCTAGTCGAGAGGTGGGCAAAATTGCAATCGGATGGCCAGCTGGGAGGATGTTTATGAAAGCGGACCATGTCGCATGAATAGTGTGAAAAGCTGTAGATTATACATCACTAAAACAGACTCGCGCACATCTGCCCATATGCATGCATTTACATGTATACATTCATGTACATTTGTTGGCTTTACATTGGTAACTGCAATAAATGAAACAAGTTAATCTGTATCATTTTCGTAAATTAATGAAATGAATTTTAAAGCGACTGGATATTTGCTATTCATTACCTGTAATATAGTGATTTTAATGAAACGAACGATCACCAATGAAAAACCACAACTAACATGCTGGTAACTGGCCTCTGGTCTGTTGTTATAATGCCCTCAGATCTGTTGTTATAATGCCCTCAGGCCTGTTGTTATAATGCCCTCAGGTCTGTTGTTATAATGCCCTCAGGTCTGTTGTTATAATGCCCTCAGGTCTGTTGTTATAATGCCCTCAGACTTGTTGTTATAATGCCCTCAGGTCTGTTGTTATAATGCCCTCAGGCCTGTTGTTATAATGCCCTCAGACCTGTTATGATGCCCTCAGGCCTGTTGTCATAATGCTCAGCACTGAACGAAGATGCTCGTCTGTTATTGTTGATCAGCTTATTGATTTGTCAAATCCAAGAAGGGAAAATGTCTACTCTCATTGAAAAGTATAACCAGACAACCAACAAACATAAATGGCGGGAGTCTTTAAATCTGGAGAGAGATCTTCTATAAATGAAGCATAGAAATGTATTACTGACACCGGATAATGTGCTCCTTAATATCTATACGAGTCTGCAAATTGATCCATTCCATCTCAACATTAACCGACAGTCCATCCACATCAAACCAAAGTTACAGTTGAATCACAATCAATTTTCTTAAACTCTTCAAAGCGACGATAAAACACAGTATGTAAATCAGGTGGGTTGGACGTGTGCCTTCTACACTTTATGTCACTCAGTGCGACTTGTTAAGAGAGATACTGAAGGCCAACTCGTCGAAAGAAAATGATATCTTTTATGCCAGCAATGTGACGGTAATACGACACATCATGAAAATCTCTCTTTGACAAGCAGTTCATAGATTTAGATCATTTGAAGTCTATTATAGTCACAGCAAAAGCAAGTTATAATTCTTCATCTGTCAAGTCAAAGTGTGAAACATCATTCTATTTCATTTCTAAAAAAAAAAAAGAATTTCCTTTTCAAGCTCCCATTCACGCCTCATGCCTGTATCCAGTGTAGGCCACCTGAAGGTTGTGTGGTAAACAGCATCAGTGTAACTGACATCTACCCCATCCTCAAGTAATGTGAGGAACTGCCAGCGACTTAGGTCTCGTCCTCGAGTATACTTCCCAAGTTTAGTGACAACGCTCACTAAATGATCAGGTTTAAGAAAGCATTTTACTATGCGCCACATACGAGGGTAGTACAGAAGATGTGGTTCGAGGCAGGAATAATGGCAGACTCCCTCGATGGACAGATAATTACAGTGGAAAGAAATGGAAGATCCGGTTAAGTCAAGTTTTCTTGAAATGGTCTTGGGTAACAAGTAGCCTACCTCAGGGTTCTGTCCAGGGGCCAATTTCATCCATGGAAATGACTCCCCGGAAGGCATATGGTTGCGGAGGTTACCCATGTCCAGAGGAAGGTAAAAAAAAAAGCGAGGATTATCACAACTTGCAAGGGAAGCCAAACAAACTACAACGGTAGTTTGTGGTTTGATAAATGGTTAATGAAATGCAACCAGCTTTTAGATGCAGAGTAATCGCGATGGGACGTAGTGGAAGCTGGCCTCAGTGCCAATGCTATCTAGCGGGAAATATGATGCAAGTACTGGTGTGCGAGAGGGGTTTCTAAGTCGACACTCCACATACCTAAGCTGTCGCCAGAGGCCCACATTTGCAGAATGATAAGGAGACAGACTGTCTGCTGCCAAATAAGACTTGCATTCAAGCAGATGGATCAAGAAATACTCAGCAAACTGTTCACTTCCTAAGCCAAACTCTAATATGCTTCTCAAATTTGGTCGTCGCTCTTAAAAGCAGAACAATGATCTAATGGAGAAGGTCCAGAAGAGGACAACAAATATGGTACCGGAACTGATAAGGCTGAATTTTAGCGAGAAGTTATAGACCATCAATTTGTCCACCACGTAACAGAGGAAAAAACGGTAAAGCTGATTACAACCTTTGAGTTTTTATACTCATTTGATGACGTTAACAGTGAAAAGTTTTTGAAACGGAGGGTATCGAAGCAATCAGATCTCATTACATGAAAGAAAGCGGATCAACGCATGTATGGGATAATGTAAAGGACGACATTGTAAATCCTGACAACAGTGAAGTTTGAATATTGATATGACAGTGGAAAATGTTCGAGATGGGACCCACGAGTGTAAAACTTCCTTCCCGTACTTTCAAGGTGAATACAAATAGGAAGGGGTTGCCAGACCTTTGCCTCAGAGGCGCACAACGTTAAGACCAGTTCACATCGTCCATATCATGACCCACTCCGTATCTTTAAAGTTAAAAGCCAATAAACAATTCCAAGAGTCATGTTCGTGCCCATCGCCGTAGTAAACATCATCGACTTTCGAAAACATTTTGGGTATTGATCAGTGTATTCCAAGTAGGCTGCTACACTTGTATGAGGATGTAATGCACTGGTGGTACGGGCTATAGCTCTACATTTCTTAATTTTCTTGGCATGAATTACTACTATACTGTAGTCACTGCATATCACAGCGGGGAAAGCCAAATTTAGCATAAAGGAATATGTATGTTTGTTTTTTTTCCAAGCTTTCCATCCCTCCAATTAAGCTACACATTTTTCATGTCACTACCATAGCCCAGCACTTTTACCCGTTTAATTCGTAGCCTAGTGAGTTGCGGTCGGGATTACAGGCTAAATTATTTCGCAATACTCCAACTGATGAAAAACAAAAATTACAAATAGCAATATGAACAACAGCCGGGCCAATACAGTTAACATGGCACCGCGCACATGAACCACCTTCCTGATAATGAGTTACCGTTTTGGTCGGCGGGATTTGTTTGCATCAAAGAGAATTCGAAAATGAAATGAACGTGTTCACACGAGCTTGAATGAGGAAACATTCGACGGGATGGTGACCATACAGATGATTTCGTGCTTCCATCAACAACGCGCCTTGTAAGAATAGAATTCTATTCATAGGTATTTGGAGTAACTTAACGGGCCGGCTTACATCTTGTGGTGGGTCGGATCCGGCTCGGGTGGCGTATCATGTCCTCCGCTGCTCTACTCCATCCATCCATACACGTCAACTGGACAGCTAAAAGCACCCGAGCACGACGAAGTTAGAACCATCCAACACTCGTTAACTAGACAGCAACAGCACAGGAGGGTTTCCTCCAAGGATATCTCTAACCCGTACATTTAGATGATCACCACCACCACCACAAGGCCTCTTCCTAGCTCGAAGCTAACCCATACACATGGCAGCCGAATATCAACTGCTCCAAAGAGATTCTCCTCAGCTTAAGACCAGCAAATACACGAAACAAAAGAAGTTACAACGTCAGAGGCCTTCTCCCCAGCACGAGTTCTGCCCACACATGACAGCTGAACAGTATCCCCAGAGGAAAGCTTACCAGCTTGAATCAAGCCCACGTTATGGGAACTAGACTACTGCAGGACCAGAAGGATTCTTCTCAGCTTGAGTCCAGCTCAGACGTATCAACAGAACAACAACGGCACCAGAAGGTCTCCCTGCACTTCGTGTACCCTGAAGGTTCTCCGACCGCAATCTTATTTCAATCTCTCCTAAATGGGCACAACTACCCCAACCCCTAGAAACGCCAGATTCGGTACACTCAGCTGTCATCCCTGCGCGGGTTGTATACAAACATTCCCTGGGACGGGGAGTACTTCGCAGGACGGGATGTGTTGTGTTGAGCAGATATCCCTTTGGCTGGGTCGGTGTTCTACAGCCTATCTTCTACCAAACTTTTCTTCCCTAATTCATGGTTTGATCCTACTCTGATGCCTGCTGTCGCATCAGGGACGGAGCTTACTCGTCTCCTGAGGCCTAATCCATTTTCATTTCTGCTGAGAATCACTGGAAAGCTGTTCTTTGCAGAGTCGAGCACTCATCTATCAAAAGAAAATGTGCTGCTTTGACTACAACTTCTAATGACAAATCTTTACTTTATCAGAAACTTCTCTAATTACTTAAAGAATTCAGCCTATCTTCCTTTATTCCAAAATGATCTATCTATAGCTAACTTTGCAACTGATAAAACTGCTCTTTATAGCGTCTTACACTTAACTCAATTTTGGATGATTCTGTTTCCAATCCACCGCCTCAGTTTCCTCCCAATGAACCTAAGCCATCTTCTATATTCTCCCCACGTAGGGTCTTCCCAGCTCCAGGTGTACAGAGCGTTTGGCTCAGATGGCATACCTCCCGGAGTTCTACACGACGAATGTGCCTCTGAGATAGCACCAGTCCTTGTTCGCCTACTCGCCTCCGTCTAAAGGCTCAGACTTTCCTTCCTCTTGCAAACATGTTTTGGCGGATTCATTCCATAAGAAAGAGCACAGCTCTAACCCCTCTAACTAACGCTCATCCCTTTCACTTCTGCCATCTCGAAACTCTTTGAACGTTTTCTTACCTCTCACTTTTCCATACACGTAAAATCCCAGTCTCGCCTTTCTGATCCCTAACACGGAACTTGCAGTGCTAGATCTACTGGTGATCTCTCTCGTGTAACTCTCCTCGAGATCTTCAAATATTTGCCTGTATTTGACAAGTCTTTACTTTCTAAACTCCATTCCTTTGGTTTCACTGCTTCTCACTGTTCTCAAAGGTATAATTTCCTCCTAAGCCATTCTAATGCAGTGGTTGTAGAGACATCCCCCTCCTAGCGGTGTTCCTCAGGATTCTGTCCTGTCGCCTGCTCTCTTCCTTCTCTCAGTAAATGATCTTTTTCCCTTCTGCTTTTAACCCTATTCCTCTTAAGCTGATAATTTCACGTACGTCATTTCACTTTTCCTCTTCTCATTCTAATACTCCTTCTTTCTTGTACTGAATATATTTCTCACTTCGGACCTGTACAGCATTTGAGAATCAGGAACGGTAACGTAGTCGAATTCAATAGAGCTAAAACGCATTTCTTCTGTGAATATAAGAATCAAACTCCCTCTGTTCAGTTCGAAAACACCACAATTCAATCCTGTATCAAACATGTTGTGTGTAACCATAATCAAATCACAAAATCTGCCTCCCACGTGATTATTTTCCCTTTGGGCAACTATTTCATTTGAACATCTGGTTCACATGTTAAAGAGGTTCTATATACCCTAGTATGGAGCACTGATGGTTCGTCTGAGGAAGCTCCTCTACCTCGTCTTTATCAACGAGGAATGAAAATCCTTCCATCTCACAAGATTTTCCTGATATCAACTTTCTTCAACCATCTCTTTCTGTACACCGTCATATTGTTGGTCTCTCTTCTACAAGTACTGTTTTCGTAACTCCTCTCTTAACCTGTCTGTAATGTGTTCCAGTTCCCAAGGTTTGGACGTGAGGCACAC
Source organism: Panulirus ornatus (assembly GCF_036320965.1). Lineage (NCBI taxonomy): Eukaryota > Metazoa > Arthropoda > Malacostraca > Decapoda > Palinuridae > Panulirus > Panulirus ornatus. The sequence continues at coordinate 60,784,544 of NC_092234.1, forward strand.
TGATGGCTGGTATTTCCCACAGTTTCTGTATTGAGACCAGCCACTCGAAAGTTGGCTGTTATGATACAGTCTCCTTTCCTTGAACGGATAATATTTGGATATTTTACTCCTCTTGTCTTTACTTTTCCAACAATCTTTTACGAGTCAGGTCTGTAAACAACTGCGGAGCCCTGATTAATTTCTACTCCCCATCTCACTTCTTTTCTTCACAAGGAATGGCCTTTAATGAGGGTATGTACTGCCCGTGCCATGTTGCTCACTATGGAAAAAAAAAAAATAACAGACATAGCAGCACTGGCGGGCTTGTTCCGAGTTTGAGGTTAGAACGTACTTGGCTCCTGGACAACAACAGGACCAGGGATCTTCCCCCTAGCTCGAGTCCAGCACATCACATACACATCAACTGTCCAAAAGCAGCACTAAAGTGCTAATCTTCAGCCCCACAATGGTAGGTGGACATAAGCACACTGAAGTGCTAGAGTCTAATCCACAGAAGACACCTGAACAAACACAATGATAGTGGGAGTTGCTCCTGCTTTATTCCAGGCCACAGATCTCACATGCATAACAAAAGAACCAGAGGACCTCTCACCATGCGAGCACAGCCGCACATGCCGGCTGAACAACAACAGCATCAGACAGCTTCGCTCCATTTTCTGTCTAGCCCAAACATATCAGCTGGGTACTGACAGTGGCAAAAGGCTTCTTCTCAGACTCGGTGCAGTCCATACACATCAGCTGGGGAGCAACAGCAGCACAGGATCTCCCCGTAGTACCAGTGAGGCCCATCTGTACTGTATAACTCGATAACAATTGTACCAAAGGTATTCTCCCCAGTTTGAGCCGAACCGATACGCGACATGTGAAGAGCATCAACACGAAAAGGCTTCTATGTACTTTGACACCAGCTGACTTTTACCATCTGACCAAGACAACATTCTAGTTTTAGCCCAATTCACTCTTGACAGCTGAGCAACAGCAAAAGGAAAAGATTTCTCCCAAGTTCGATTTCAGCCCATTAATGACAAGTCGACAACAACAGCAAAAAGAAGAGGGTTTTACCCGGTTTAATTCCAGCCCAGTAATGACATCAGCAACACCAACATAGGGCTCCTCCCGAGGTTGATACTTGGCCAGACGTGGCAGGTGGGCAGCAGCACTTACGATCATGTAGGTGATAACTTATTTAACCAGTCACTACTGGTTCTACAATCCCTTGACGGGGCGTTTGCTACCTATGAAAACACAAAGGTATTTAAAAACATCAAAAGCCTAAAGACATATCTATAATAGTATTACACACAAAAAGACAACTGATCACCAGCAATACACCAAAAATAGTTAGATTCCTGGCTGGAGAGAAAATGGGCAAAATGCTTTTACTTTACCTTCCTAAAATCTTTAAGCATTGATCATTTCATTACCACAGTTGATCATCCACAGTTGTTATACAAAGCTTAGATATACGTCACTAAAGCCATCACCGAGTTGGTGAAGCTGTAAGAAATATTACAGTCAAAAAGAACCATGGAAAAAAATTAATACTTCAACACTTTAATTGTAAGCCATATAAAGTAAAACAGACCATGGAGTCACAGGAGACTGTCAAGCCTCCCCATTCTCCTCGCCGCCAGAAACCGTATTGAGTTCGCCTCTGTACAACAGCCCTTTTGATCCACGGCTTTCCTGCGCCCGATCTCTGCAGGTGAGTCTCCACGAAGTATCTTGTCCAGCACCCGACCTGAGGACTGGGCTGGTGACGACCTTAATCTGCTCCACTACAGATTACAGTACCTAACTCCAGGATCACAGCGGCCCCACTTGAAGAGGATGCTCCACGCATGAGTGAAGACACTGAGATCGATAGTGTCTGCTCATCTTTCCTTTTCTTCAGTTTCAACCTAAAATGTAGTCTAGCATAAGAACATTGTTCAGGAGAAACTTAACTCTGCAGTGACGTGGTCCACATTTCGTCCAGAGTGAAACTACCGCTTTTTCAGATACCACACCGAGTCAAACAACGCGGCTACTATCTATGAAGAGTCGAACACATTCGCCGGTGCAAATTATTGAATAATAAAATCCTGTGGTCCCAATTATCTCGTGAAGAAGCAACTTTTTAAGTACACCACATATAAGCGTTGCTTAGAACCGTCGCTCCTCCTCCATCGATACGTGAGCATACTTCATATTCATGACAGACAATTCAAGAAAGTCTCGACCTTCTCCCTGTTGTGCCTGGCACAATTGGTCGCAAATATTCATTCGTTTCTCGTATTTTTCTTTCCCGTGTTAGACAAGACGATAAGGAGCATCTCACGGCTCACGACGTTCCCTGTTACTCCTGCTGATCTCAACACAAGCTGGATTTTCACGTTGATGAAAATATATTTCAACATGAAAACAAAACAGTCAACCAAGCTAAATCTCCTGGAGGTAATTTGTTCATCAAACTGACACCCATACTTAGCTTAGGCGTACCTTGTGCTGTCCTCATTTGTTTCACACGACTCCAGCAATATTCTGGGGTCGAACACATGCTGATGGGTAATTCTGACGAAATGTTTTTGAATTCTTATACCCGTAACTATCAGTATAACCAAGGCTCTTCACCGGCTCGACAATGCAGCAACTCTGGGAGCTTCAAGATAGGCGGGAGGGGTTGCTGGTAGGCTGTTCTAAGCACAACATATTAAGTATCGGCTTTAAACATGCCGCTGTACCTCTTCCAGGAGACCTTCTCCCGTCACCAGAGTCTTATCGTGAGCAGTGGTCTAACTTCCTCCATCATGGCGGACGTAAAGTGGAAGACCAGACCTTTATCAGTCTCCTTAGTCGCTGTACCTCGCCAAAACTTCTCCATCAGAGCCTCATATTTTCAGAGGTGTATGATGCAAGGGCTTCCAGAGACGAAAGACAATAACTGAAGTGGGAATATATGTACCTGCTTCTCATCTCCCTCCCACAGGCCTGGTTACACCTGCCACAATGCTCATGATGAGTGTATCTATTAGAGCTATTTCTCCTTGGGTGACTCTACCAGCCCTCTCTTCAGCCACGATATTCTGGTAGGCAACACGTGACCGGCAGTCTCTCGCCACATCAGCTACCATCCCTGGCCATGCAATATCCTGTTGCACCAAGCTCAGGGTCTTTCCCACCCGGCAACGTTCTGCAAAGGCTCTTTCATAGACTATTATCATGATTATCCCTCTGCGGTTCCCAGACAATGTCAACTGTTTGTACTCACGGTACTGGTGGTCAGGAGTTCAACAGTGGAGGCCTCATTGAAGCGAGCTCCGTCCAGCCCTCAAGACTCTCATATGGGTTTTGAATCTCTCTCTCCTCACTAGCGTTCAGACTCCGGTCCTCCATGATGTCAAAAATAACCAGCTTTGGGTATTGACGATCATTCGGGTCGTTACCGCATCTGATAAGTTTCTGTCTCTGACGCAGTCATTGGTACAGTCGCATCTGGATCGTTACAGAAAAGTAAGATTGTAAACAAGACACCATACATGTAGCCTGGACTTCAAAGAAAGATTGGGTCTGTACTTGGTGTAAACTCAGCAAAAACTATATTCTCAAACAGACACTTACTAAATACCATGTTTCCCCATACCATCAGTCTACCTATACCTAGAATCTCTAAGCGCTTCAATGATATTCCCACATAATGTACCTCCAAAGACAGGCCTGCCGGAGACTGGTTTCCTTAGGCAACTTTGTTTACAGGTTCTTCTGCCTGGGCTACTCTGGATACGTGAAACCTTAGGGAATTTCCCCTCACTTTAGACTGGGAAGGGCAACCGAGAGCTTTTGTGTCGCATCTTATATTTGAACATTCAAATCGATTATCGTCAACTCGAATCTTTCCCACCTGTTTCCACTCCAGCTTCTCTTCCTCCCTCTTCACCAGAACCCTAGTCGAGACGAAGTGCCGGGAACTAAAGCGTCGGAGCAGATTTCACTAAATTTTTACAGAGCTCACGCCCCACCTGCACAATCTCTTCCAGTGTCGGTGAATATTGCACCACTGACTGGATCCGATGTTTCCCTCAAGTCTGTATGAAATGTTCTGCTGGAAATAAGATAATTATTACCCTGGGTTATATTGCAGCTTGAGAGTTTTACTCAACGATCTAATAATAATAAATTCCTTGACATGATGACAGACTGAGGTATTCGTTCACCACACACTGGTCTCATCGAATAAAACGTATGCCTGAAGACATCGTCTGTAGAATCAGACCCTCTCCATCAGCGCTGTCTTCCCCTCCTTGCAGTCCATCACTTCCTCCTTCTAGAGTCGAGAACACACCCACTGGGCCACTCTTTTCCAGAGGGGACTAAGATGGATGGACCAACGATCCCTCGGCCAGTTGGCAGTCTAGTCAACTTCAAGCGACGTAAGTAGGCACCTACGATGTCTTTGTTTTCATCGAACGGAGGAAGAGACGGGCCCTTGACTCTAACAAAGGTCTCATTATCGGTTTTCTCCTCCGCCTTGTTCATCGCTCTTGGTCCCATGAACTCGAGCAGCTGTATAGCTTGCGATTTTTCCTCAGCTTGTTGTTGCTCCTCTTGTTCCTCGTCTTCCAGCTTCAATTTCTCCGCTCAAGCTGATGTTTCCTTCCCTTCTCTCATTCTAAAGTTTCAATCTACCATTTCTCAAGCCTATTCTGTGTCCAGGCTCATCTCCAAAGGTCTTCAATTCTTCGTATACAAGACGAGGATATATGATTCAATACTTCATAGAATATCTTTAATCTGATACGGCCGCCAGCGTGTTACAACGGAAAGATCCTGCAGCCACTGTCACGACCCATTACCACTCTGGGTAGGATCCTCGACCCTCATGAATAAAAAAGCAGTTTGGGGAGGATTGAAAATCTAAGCGGAAATGATTATAGGAGAAGGGGGACCTATAATCATCAACATGGCACACCAACCAATCAGGAAGATTCAGTCAAATGTGTAACTGGACTGAAATTATTGTGTAATAGAAGCACATGGACCACAAACATTGCGAGACTGTATGTGATCTTATAATCATCCTTGACATCTGAAGAAAGTATCGATGATTTTTCGGTTATTAGATGTCGCTTCATGTTGACGGTCTTAATGAACCCTGGCAGCTGACAGGCCTAAAGCCCAAACAAGTTTACTCAATTCTTAAACATCAAGCAACACATCATCACAATGACCACTATTCCTGATTGCACTAACTCTTTAAGTTTAATATCTGGCAAACATAACGTCTACCGAGTTCGTGAAATTTTAAGACATTAAAACTACCGTCAACTATTCTCAAAAATGAGGTTTTAACACCTAAAGTGTACCTGAGACACATCCTCGTCACTCCCCCTCACTCTACACACCAGACAGAGCCGTTCTCCTTCGTGCACCAACCCTTTGGACCTGCGGCCTCCCTCCCTCCGCTTGGCCCCAGCAGAGTGGTTTCTCCAAAGTATCTCGCCCACGACCCGACCTCGACGAGACAAAGGAGAGGGGAAAGGCCCAGACCGCTCCATTAAGGGATCCAGATCCAACTCCCAGCATCAGAGATGCACCACCATTCCAACCCGCTCCTCCACGCACGAGCGTCGACCCAACAAGATGAGAATCTGGCTTTAGGTATTCCGGGTTCCACACCTCCTCTCCTCGCGATGTTAACTGCAACACAACACATAACCAACAGGACATAAGCGTATAATAAGAATTCAGTAATACAGCTGCGTAATCCATCTTATCGCCTCGAGAAAATCTACTGAATCACCACTTGCCCTGTTAACTACCCCGGATCAAACTACCCAACAACCCTTTGCTAACTTCTACCTCGAGGTGAGCAACGCAACCACCATTTACAGCGCAGCTGACACCATCTTCCAGGATAAAAAAAATTAGGTAAAACAATTATATTCTCGTGACATATAGTTTCTATGATACAATCTTTAATATACATCCCTTCAGCCGGCAAACATCACAAATATAAGAAACTGTCAATCCTCCTCCATGGATCAGTCAGCATAAACTTGAGCAACGCAAGACTGATCAGGCAAGTCACTACATCCTGGTATGAACGAAGAAAAATACCAGAAGGCTTTTCTTCAGAGTTTGATATTGACCAAGTCATGGCAGCTGGTCGATAACAGCATCCTTCCAGAGGTCGAGTTCAGCCCACAACGGTCAGGTAGACAACAGCAACACACTAAAGGGTTTCTTCCACCACATACGGGGGCACCTGGCCAGCAACAGCAGCTGAGACCTTCTCCCCAGTTCGAATCCCATCTATATGTCTAAACTGGATAAGTGTCAGTGGTCTTCGCATCAGCTTAGGGTTTACCCATACATGGTACATGAATAGCAACAGTAACAACGGTGAACATATACAAAGCCTCAGTCCAACCCATATCATCTAAAATCCGGGACCAAAACCTGAACTTCATACCACTGAGGACCAGCCCATACAGAGCAAATGGACAAGAAGAACATCCAAGTCTTCTGCGTGTCTTCGGCGAACCTTAGTATGACCACTTGACAACAATAGCACCGGAGGGGCGTCATCTTAGCGTAAGTCCTGACCCCATACTTGTCTGTTGGATAAAGACGCTAAATGATTTCTCACCGTATGAGCCCTGCCAGTCCACGGCAGCTGGAAAGAAAAAATTTCAGCGCCAAAGTTCCTCTCCTGAGCTCCATTTACATCACTTTCATGGCAGCTGGTCATCGGTAGAATCTGAGGGCTCCCCCCTCCGAGCTTGATTCTAACCCACACACTGTAGCTGAGGATAAACAGCTACATAGGTCCTCTCCAGAGTTTATATTCTAGCCCATACGGTATCCGGACAATACTAGCATAAAAGGTGTTGTCTCTCCAGCTCGGTTGCAGCCAACATATATCATGTGGAAGAAAAACAAACTCACTGGCTTGAGCCCAAACAACATGTAACAGCTGGTCAGAAAGAGTCAAAAGGCCTTTTTTTTTTTCCTTCAGTCCAGCCTACAGGTGACAGTATATTATTGATTTCAAAGGGCTTTTCCCTCGCTTGACACCATCCTTTCCTGGAAGCTGGTCTACAACACAAGCGGGTTTATTATCCTGTCCACACAATGCAGTAAGCCATAAACAAATCCAGAGAGCCTTTCCCTCGAGTCCCTATCACTCGCGGCAGCAGAACAGTAACACGACCAGAGAGCTTTCCACCCAGCTGCAGCCTAGCTTGTGTATGGCGGCTGGACACCACCATCATCACCATCGAAGGACTCGTCCTTAGTACGAGTCATGGTAGGGGAACTTCTGCACTAAAGTCCTTTTTTCCAATCTCAAGTTCAGCATCTGGACTACAACACCAAAGAGACTCATGACTTTAGTTCCTGCCCATACATGACTGATGGACAACAGAAACACCCAAGGTCTTCTTCCCCTGCTCGCACCCTGCTCGTTAATGGAAGATGATTAACAGAAGCACCAGAAGCCTCTTCCTCAGCTTAACTCGAGCCAAGTCAGAGCAACTGGAGAATAACTGGAAATCTGGCCATTAGTATCTGTGTCATGACAAAGTCCCCATTACCACGTCGAGCTTAAACCGGCTGTTAAATGGCCTTGCTACGCCATCTGGTATTCTGTTTAACTCACGTATTGCATTCCGCCGCTGTTGCCAGTAAAGAGACGGTAAGTATGATGATAATGTTTTATTATCTACTTACTGGACACTTCCACGTGTGATGTGTGGGGACAACATCCCACATGTGTTGGAGCAGCGCCCCACATCTTGCATGGGGACAGGTCCCCGTGTAATGTGTGGGGACAATATCCAACATCTGTTAATTAAGACAGTATCACCCCCCACCCCCACCCCCTCCCATCTTACATATGTTATAAATCATAGTTCTCATCGAGGTCGGCCATTAAAGTTAAGTAAAAGAAAAAAATCAGATGGTAAGAAGTAACGAGAAAAAAAAATACATCTTATTCAGGAAATGAAAAAAAAGATGAAAAAAAAGGAAAAAAATGTAAATAATGTTGGAAAAGACATCACTTAATTCCACCCTGGAGTTGCCTTGGACCATAACGTAACCATGAGACGCAGCAGCTTACACAGCATGACGTACTCTCGCTTCTGGCGGGGCAGAAACCGAAGCAACGCCCATTCAGGAGTGTCAGAGACCCACCTCTGCGGGGAAGGGCAGGTAAGTCAAGACCTGAGGTCAAGAATGGTAGAGCTGGCGAGTCCCACGCAGTAAACGCGACTCTGTCAGGCAGGTGCGTTGAGCCTGAACTGGGCAAGGAGAATCAACCACATGTACGAGTGCAACAACTTAACAACTGTCCAAGAGAAAGGAATTTCCGGTATCTGAATAAGATTCCTAGATTCTTTGAGGCAAACTTAACTATATGTTACTCAACGAGTTTTCCAGACATGTTAACGTAACAAATACCGTATGTATATTTCTTACTGTTTACGATCACGCATAAAATTTTATATCACAACAGGTACGATCAGGCTATGTGCTCCTAATGGTATGAATTATTTCGTATTTTGCCATGTCGAGCATTTTATTACTCCGATCTAATGTGAAATTCTCATCTACTTTGGTAAAAAATCATAACACTACTAGTAATAATAATAATAATAATAATAATAATAATACTAACATAGTTCATTCAATTCAGGCAGCTACTCTGCTGAAAATATACAGTTGAGAAGTTACACAGAACTGGGAGATCAAAACAGTACCTATAAACGAATTATACGAATTTAAGATCCAGGTGAGGCTGGGTACGTCCACGCTTTGGATAAACACGCGAGTGAGGCACATCTAGATACTCAGGGTGGCAGATATACAGGACGTTTTACAGAGTAGATACTGTGATATACACGTTATGGATTTGGTGATGATTAGCTGAACATTTCATGATTAATACTTACATGTTGATTACATTACAAATATGGTAGTTGGTGCTCCAACGTGTACTCTGCCTCAACACACTATCATCTTTAGTTCTCATTCCAGGCTGCATTTAGGCTTCCAAGGGCGGCAACTTGCCTGATTTCTGATCCCTCACACTACCTTCCTAGAAAAACAGTATAGACATGCTCTAATCGCCCTGGGATCTATACTTTAGTATATAGTCATGACCCTAAACATCCTGGGATCTGTATTCCTGTACAGACACGTCACTAAACATCCTCTGAGATCTGTACTGTAGTACAGACATGCTCCCAACCATCATGGGATATGTACTTCTGTAGAGACTTTTCCCCAAGCATACTGGGATCTGTAATTCAGCATAACATGCCCCCAGTCATCCTAGGAGAAGATAACCGATTCTTCAGCCAGATTCTACAGCAAATGATCGTCAGCAGCTGCAACTCTCATGGAAAGCCATACACCCTGCTGAAGACGCTCTGACAAGAGCACAAAGGCATACAAGGAGCACGAGCGGTACACACGCACACGCATGTATGATGGTAGATATGGATCAAGAGATGGGGGCCCCAAGGGTGTAAAACTCCCTCCCCATACAATACACAATTACACAAACACACTCACACACACACACACACACACACACGACAGAAGCCTGGTAGGTATCTAATTGTGACACTTCATTATCAAAGCAAGCTGGGCGAGGTGTAAAGTGGCTTCTCAAGGGCTCAGCGCTGGGCCACGGAAAGATTACCGTCTGGGTCATCCACCTGTTTGTAAGCCGATATGTCTTGCCGACGATTTAATAAATGACGCGTCTTTGCACGATTCAGACATTCACCTCTATTGCAAATTATTGCCTTTTGAAATAGCTTCCGACATCTCATCCAACGATAATGGGGAACACCAGTGGGGACCGGGTTCTTGGGTCGGGAAGTCACAAAAAGTAGTAATTTACGACAGTAAATGAAGGTCAGCATCGTTCAAAAGACAATAAAATCCATCGGTAAACAATTTCAACCAAACTAAACCTAACAAAGTAAGCTAAACCTAATAAAACCTACAGTAACCTAACCTACCGTAACCTAACCCAACCTAACTAAACCTAACAAAGCTATCCTAACCTAATCAAACCTACCGTAACCAAACCTACCGCAACCTAACTTAACTAAACCTCCCCTAACCTAACTAAACCTACCGCAACCTAACTAAACTTACCGCAACCTAACTAAACCTAACAAAATTTATTGCATGTCCGAGATGGTACCGATACCAAGCACACTGCTGTTTCTAGAGTACATAAATAATTTACCAAGCTAGGTACATTCTTACATCAAAATGTTTGTATGTGACGACATCATGAAAATGCAAAGCAACGGAGACAAATACTGCCATGGCCGATCAAAAAAAGATCATTTACTTCCAAGCAAATGAACAATCAGTAAGATGGTGAGGGGTTAGGACAGACTACACGAGGAATACCACAGCGTCGTGCTGTGAGAGGGTCCTTGAAGTGAACATGAACCGCAGCTAATCACCAAAACATCACATGGCAAACCTCACAAGAGACGTGAGCAATATTGTCGGCGTCAAAATCGCCATCAAGTACATGGACAACGAGATGTTCCAGTGAAGATACAGATAACCTACGTTCGTCCTGTGTTGGAATATGCCACAAGGGTCTAGTCCCCTCGTTTAAAGAGTTACAGAAGACGGCCGTAAAATGTCCAGATGACTGGAACAAAAACGAAAATGGAACCGAAGGAAATGAACTATGAAAAGAGTGGGAGGACCTTAATTCTCCCTACGTTGAAAGAGAGGAGGAATACGAGACATGATAGCTACATATAAATTTCTAAGGAGGCCGTAACGACTTCAAACAGTTTTTTACGTCCAGAACAGGAGGGCACAGCTGGAAATTAAGGAAGAGAAGTGTATAGAACGAACGGAGAGGGTTCAAAAGAGCCAAGCCAAGCGGAAGTATAAGCTACTATTACCGTTCAGTTAAAAAGATAATGTATCCATAAACTTGGGAGAAGAGGAGAGGCTCCACGACCCTTATACAAAACTAAGTAATAACGCTGTCACGTGCTGGTAACTTAACCTGAAAACATTCTCGAATGTTTACTCTAACTGGGTCACTAACACGACATAGGAAAGATAAACGTAACTTCTTAATGATTCTGAAGAGATTCTCCAGTTATCCTTTGATACGAATATCAACTGTCACTCGATGTGTTCAGCGAGGGGAAAAGTAACCCCAGTACATACCAACATCGTATTTGACCATAACAATGCAACACGTCACAATCATCATAAGTACCTGGCCTTAGACGGGGTGAGGAGTATGTGGGACCAGGCGGGACGATCCTGGCAAAGTAACGCACTTCACAAATGAAAGTAAAACTCGGCTCAAATTCGAGGGCTGGTCCCGTGACCCTTCAGGTAGCGAGGTGTGGACGACTCTGTGTGACCCTCCCTCCTGCCCTGCTTGCCCAAAGCTTAGTCTCTGACTGGCTGTTACTGCAGTTGCCAACTATCACCACATCCCATCGTTCAACAGCACATACAATTGGTGATATCTATGAAATCTATTTCACAATAATATGATTTACGATAATGTTCATAACGCATACCTAGCAACAACAAAAAATGAATTTGATGTAACATAATACAGAAAATATGTTAGTCAACGTCATCGAATTCTTCGTCAACATTGATAAGTGTTTTATCCGTTAGAAATAAACACAGGTTCGTATGATACACATTTTGATCAAATCCTTTGTTGCTATATCCGTCTTGTAGATACATAATATTATGGGTATAATTCATCCCTCACCCTAAAGAAAACGGTATTTCCAAACGATATGATGTCGTCTACTGGTCAACGAGACAACCGCCATCTGGAACAACTGGGCACGCCACCTCACACGCCAAGCGTCGTGTTGTTCGTCACTAATATTATACACAAAGTTTACTGAGGTTCATAATGTTATTTCTCCCTTAAAAAGTGTTTTGGTAGGACGGACGAAAACATTCCTTCTAGTGTGAGATAACACAACGCGTTACACAGGGAATATTTACTTATTCTATGCGTCACAAGCCAACGATACTTCTCCTTTTCAGAACGATAATCTCTGAATCACAGTGTTGTGTAAACAAACTCTATTGGGCACACCTTTGATTTTCGTTTTTAATTCTACCTATATAGATTAATGAGCTAGGGTAATCAAACACCACAATGGGTAACTGGGATGTGTTTATATGTATCATAATGACGCGCCATTGTTAAGGCTTGAGCCTCTATTTATACTGACATGATAATGTTGATATCTATCAAACACTCCAGAAAAATCACAAAACACAGGTTGGACGATCCTCTCTTCATCCTGTTGCTCCAGTACTGAAAAGTGAATTATGGGTGAGTTAAATCAACTGCTTGCCGAGGAGGCTCATTAAATGAAACCTTTTTCACTTTTTGGAAAGGCAACTTAAGTATCAGTCCAGAGAGATTTGCGGTTTTTGCGAACTACAACAGTCTATTGAGCCACTCCGTCTGAGAAGTTGTGACTAAATCTTGGACAGTATAGTGCCATACCGAGGAACTTCCTAGTGGCGTTCTCACCAGTAATGACTGGACTCTTGTTGACAGCTGCAACTCCCTCTGCTGCAGGGGGCCGCTTGACCTTCACTACTGTAACATATCCAGACTCACTCTTGCTCCAGCTGATGGTGAGGTGAGCAGTGGCCTGTGTGTCACAACCTCCCCGGGTTCTGATTCCAGGACTCGCCACAAATGATGACGTCCTTAATACCGTCCCTCTCTCCACGTCAGTGATGACCCTGTGAAGACACTAAACGGTGCAGTCTACTTACTATATCACTGTCTAGTGCCACCCACCACAAGAAGTTGTTTGGGCAGACAATCTTTACTGTGTCAAAAGTAACTTTTCAAAATCTGTTTTCGTGACAGTCTGAGCCTTACTAATTCTGTTCGTTAAAACCACTAGTCCTGGAAACCGGATTTCAATCAGTCCCGGTCACCTCATTCACGACGCGTTGGTAGTCTGCAAACCAGCGAAAATGTCCCTCAGATATGGAGACTAACACACACACACACAGACGGCCACTTACTGTCACTGGGTTCAGTGATAACGTTGTCCAGCTGGAAGATAATCCACCGCTTGAGGCAGTCCAGCTTAGGTGGTTTTATTTAGTAAGAATGTAGCTCAACAGGTGTTGCATCACCAACGTTTGCATCGTGTTATACTAAAAAGGTTGGCTCGAGCACATCATTGAGTATGGATGGCTATTCATTGATCATGATGCTTATCTGAACTCGTTTTTCACTTGTTAAATGACCCAACTCTCCATTAGAATTATTTTCAACCTTTATATTAAACTTTGCCTATTTGCAATACTCTCAATTGCAATGAACCTTGGGACTGTACGTGGAAGACACTCTACTTATGTTGGGTGATGGCCAGTACATGCATCATTTGTTGAAACAGTCATTACATGAAAGTGCATCCCTGATCATGTGGAGAACATATTGGTGAATACATAATGATCTTACACATCCTGTGGCTTAAATGTTTTCGCAAGGGATTCGCTTCATGGAAGCGAGTTGATGCACACATAGCAGTTAAAAGATACTGATTGCCTGATTTGGTTTTAGCAAATGGACGGACACACTATTATTCCTCAACTAAAAGGTCCATCAAATGGATATCAGGGAAACCGCTTTAATCTTTTGATGTGGCTTTCCAACTATATGGTATGGCCTGCGATATCTGGCTAAGCCCCGCTATGGATTAGACAGAAAGATGTGAGCCAATATTTTACGATCGGTCCTCTTAATTCCTGGAGGACCCAACACTGGTGGGTCATGTCCCAGTGGCACTGCCTACGACAACTGATAACTATCACCTGAGTGATCCCATGCTTCACTTCACCTGCCGGTGCTTCTAATGGTCTCCATTTTCAAATCAACACACTTGACTTCCTTGAACAAAAGTTTGCTACACTACCTGCTTCCTCCTTGGTTAATGTTTTCTCTATTATCTCATTCAACTGAGGGTCTTGATCTCACGCCTCATTTAAATTTCTACTCGTAACAGGAGATCTGGCTACACTGTTCACCACTTCAGTATAATTATACCGATTGTCGCTAACATTCTCAACACAAGATCTTACTTACCCAGTGATCATTACCACAAGTAAACATTTACCTCAATCCTCAGTCATCAGTGTCGTCTTCTTCGAGTAACTTCTGTGTCTTGGCTCCCGTAACTGCAAACGCTGGAAGCAGACTAAAAGCTTCCGTTTCTTGTTGTTCTGTGCCTGATCACTGTGGGCGTAATTACTACCACTAGATCGGATTTTTCTGCACCTTCTATTCCCACTTAGATAATTTCTTAGAATAAAAAAGACACCCTTAACTGAGAGAGAAAATCCTATCCTAACAGTTGCAGGACGAGGCAATCTATCTTTCAGTATACTTCGTGAAGAGGAACATTCACACAGTCTTCTAAATCCTGAAGTAGTACAACAGTACCTTTGGATATCTGCTCACACAGCGGCAGTCAGCCATCTAACTTCAAAGGCTGAGAAGTTGCTGTATCACCTACTAGTGAGATAAAACCATCGGAGACAAATGGCTTCATTTCCTTATCCACAGACAGTGTCTTTGACAAGAATCAAAACCATGAATGCCAACTAATGCAAACACTTCATCTATAGTAACATAACTTTCGATTTGGCTCTCGAAATTAACTAAAGCATTTGAAATCGTCTTACCCTCGTTCTTCTTTGCAAATAACCAAAACCTGGACATCATATATCCTTCCTTATGACAGTGTCTACGAGCAGACACGCTCAAGTTAGCTCTTCTCTCATGTAGATCTGAAGAAGTATACTTATTCAAGTCACAAGCTGGAGAGTTCACGTCCAATCTATCAACGCTATCCTCAACATGGGATAAAGTCTCTCGACCTGGATTATGCTTAGTGATGTCATCACACAGATGTTGAAGTTGGTGTAGACCAAAACTGCCCTTGTGAGTGAGTGCACAGTCATCCGCATGACCAGCAGCTTGGCCCATCTAAACAAGCTTTTATATCAAGGTTTTGACATCTTTTAAACTCTTTAAAATAAACTGATTTAAGTTTTTATAACCCTTATTTACTCTCTCTGAGTCACTCCACTGGGCAAATAGAATTTCTATCCTCTCGAGCAAACTCAGCAGAGGTCTGTTAATCTTTCTATCTCTTGTTACTAAACCTTTAGCGGTAGCAGTGAGTCCTAACGCTTCATGACGTCATGCTTAACGTGATCATACCCACGACAATGTTCCGTCATCCGTCGCAGGACACACCTCCTGAGGCCGCCTCTGCTGACACACTTGTGAATCAGTACACAACAGTACTCGCGATGCCATATCACGGTACCTGCCAACCTCCCAACGTGAAGACAGACGAATATGGCATCCATTTCAAGAAACGCCAGCTCAAGATTTCACATAACTTGCAACGCGGAACACCTGATCATCCCTGATTTTCTCTTGCAACTCCAACTTTTTCATTTCAATTTTCTGCTTGGCCTCAAACTCGGCAAACTTAATTGGCGCACTAATTCTAATGTCTTTAACCATTCTCACTTCCCAGATGTAAGGAATTCCAAGACTTTCCTCCAAACTTCTTGTCTTACCAATTCTTCAGTCATTTATTTTTTTCTCATAAATGATTTAATCATAAGATTTTTTTTATAACTAACTTTTGTAATAGTGAGCAAAAGCCGACCATTCCGTCGTCCATAATTCTATAAGTAATTCTGTCCTGAGGAAGTCAGCAAAACTCTGAAAAGAAAACGTCGTATATGCTCTTCATCTTTTACTAACAAAAACATCACAAAGGAGATTCTCCCGGACGAACCTCTAGTTATGCTACATGCAAGACTTTACTACTGTAGGATTCGTTAAACCTTACACAAACTTGGTCACTAACACGACACAAGAAGGTTAACGTAACATTATCAAATCTGAGGGAATTCTTCTGTAATCCACTCAATACAAACATCAACTCTCAATACGTTCAGAAGGGAAAAGTAACCTCAGTATATACAAATGAATATCCTGTTTGACCACAGCAATGGAACATGCCATTCATCGTAAGTACCTGCTCGGAGACAGGGTAAGAAGTGAGTGGAATCAGGAGGGTCGCTCCTGGCAGAGCAACACACTTCGCAAATGAAGATCAGATTCGCCTCAGATTCGAGGGACAGAGCCATGATCTGTCAGTTAAGTGGTGAGGTGTGCTGGTGTCTGACCTTCCCAGAGCATTTAGTTTCTTTAGATACTGAAGTGATTCATGGGAATTGTCGAACACCACCGCTTGGACGGCACAGACCCACCATCACAGCTGAGGGAAGTGATTGCGAAAAGACAGGGTTGACTTGAGACAAGCCTTCGAGTTATTCGCCGTTTCCCGTGTTACAGAAGGTAGCGCCCAGAACAGACGAAGGAAAGGCCCCATTCGTTCACGTCAGTTCTGTAATTGTTTCTCTGTGTAATGCACTGGAACCACAGTCCCCTATCCACAGCCAGTCCCCACACACCCTTTTGTGGTTTCCTCCGGCTGTATCATATGCCCTAATTCAGTCCAGCGAGAGTATGTCGCCCCCTGTATACCACATAGCTCCAGTTGACTTTGATCGTCCTTCATGTTTAGGCCCCAAACACTGAATCTATTATTCACTCCATCCCTCCATCTCCAATTCGGACTCCCCTGGCTACTGGGACCATCCGCTTCTAGTATATATAGTTGGCAAAGAGGATCGAGATCCTCTTTGTCAACCTCTGCTCACTCATTCTCTCTATATTTCCAAACCACTTCAGCACGCGCTGTCATCACAGAACAACTCAAGTTTCCAAGCTACGCATCATACAGAGCGACGACGTCTGAATGAAGGCGTCATTTACCCCAGGATCACCACGAAGAAAGAAAAGTTGACTGAGCTGCACAGTATCACTCGCCTGGCATCCTCTCAGAGATACACCCACGAGACATTAGATATCTGGGCGAGGGTTCTCTTTCCCTGACGATGAGACATTTTTCCTCAGGCACCCACGGCCGACTTCATCGTTCACGAGGGACCGACGCGCGTCACAACCCAGACAAACATCTACCACGTTGCCAGATGCGGCCACATAATGGTCAACGTGTGGGCGTGGATACATGTGTCTGGTGTGGGGGAAAATGGTTGCTAGCGATGGTCGTTTCACCGAAGAACAATATCTGGAAATACTGGAGGAGGTGATGGTGCCTACAGATCCAGCTATGACTCTGTCTTTCCCTGAAACAACTTCTTTATCCAGGTATGTTGTAAATAATGCAGACTATCAATATTTATCAAATTTGTTTGATTTGTATAATGATTTTGTCAATGAATCCTATAAAGGATTGTACTGTCTGTCTACTTATATATCCGCCTCGACCTTATACCTATCTATCTGCCTATGTCAATATATCTGTTTAGATATCTATCTATCAATATCCATCTAATTTTGATATAAACTAAACCCCAGCATACCTGGCCATATTGCTACGATTACCCAGCAATGGCTCGCAAAACAGTGAGGGACATTGATCTGCTGGCGTGGTCTAGCAACGTTTGCTATAGAGATCCAGTCGAGAACTGTTGGGAAAACATCGTCCTGTCGGGGGTACAAGGGCGAGAAAGAACAGCACATCAGTTTCTCCAACACGCTAAGGAAGAGAAGCAGCTTTTCAGAGGTGATCAGTCATAAAAAACGAGAAGTCAAGGAAAACGAGGGTGGTTGGACTAGCCAGTGACAGTGATTATGATAACCAACTGTTGCTTCTGTGTGTTGTTATCCACTTCACATTTGGCTTTGAGAATATATACTTTTTTTTAAGATAATTTTCTTGTTTGTATATGGTGATCAATAAATACAATTATTCTTATTCTCTCTTTCCAATGGTGACTGTGCAAACACAATTATATTTAACAAGTGGTTCTTACCTAAGGGGAAGCAAACCATTTATTGCGGTGGTGGTGGTTGGACGGGAGTATGAAGGCAGGGGAATGAGTGTGATAATCGGGCCTGGGAAAAGAATGATCAGTAATTCGAAAATGGGTAAGAACTCAATGAGAGAAAAAGAATCTAAATGATCTTTCTCGCAGTTCCTATGTTAACATCGCACCATAATGATTAAGAATCTTGTGAAAAGCAAAATAAATTGGGAAGGAGTGGATGAGGAAGTGTGTGTGTGTGTGTGTGTGTGTGTGTGGCTGGCTGGCTGGAGGTAGGGACTACGAGAGTGAGGACAGTATGAGGGAACTACGGGCAAGCGAAGTGATATATGACATAACACCAGTGATGAAGCACAGTAATAACATAATGCACTTTTTCCTGCTTTCACCTCATTTGTCCACCTTACCATTAAAACACTGAAAAATCTTTCAGAGTACTAACTCCACGTCCTCCTCACCTCATCGCTGCCCATTACTACTACCTCAGTTGCCCCATACACCGATGTTCCCATTTGCTTTCTTGTTTTTCATACACTATTAACTTAGTTCCAAATAATTTTCTTATACCCCTGAAGTCTGCTGATACTCGCTCACCCTAACTCTCACTGGCCTTCATTTTCAATTCCTGCACCTTCATCATGACCTCCTGCCGTTTTGTCTTGTACATCTCCCAGACGCTCACACTCTCTCTCTGTAAATACTGCCCATAGACCTCTCGCCTCCCTTACACTTGCAACTTTACTTCGGCATCCTACCACTCACTACGCTTTCTGACCTGCCCACCTCCCACTTTCCAAATGTCACTTACTTCTTTCGCACATGCCAGCACTGCTTTCCTAACCCACTCCCCTAGACTCCTGTACTCTTTCCTTTTGTAACTGTACACTCAGTGTTTCCCTGTATTTTTTTCACGTAAGCCTCTTTTCCAAGTTCACTTACTTTCATGACTCTCCTCTCATTCATAAGAACCTTATTTTCCGAAAGCCTCTACAGATCTTCACCCTCGCCTCCAATAAGTAACGATCAGACATCCCAGCCCTCTTAACGCACTCACATCAAAGTCGCTCTCTTTTGCACGCCTATCAATCAGGGCGCAATCCAATTATGCCCTCTTACCATCTTTCCCGCTCCACATATGTATGTCCTTTTTTTCAGCACACAACACCAGTAGCTGTTCACCTTACATGATACCTGATACCCTCAGCAATTATGTCCTCAACTGCCCAATCACCTACACTTGCATTCAAATCATCCATCGTTAAACACCTGAAACTGACACAATCACTCAGCTCCTCCCAAATCACTCGCCTTTCATCATCATTCTCCTGGTGGCCAGGTGCATAAACAATGATATAGTTAGAGATAACAATAATCACCATAGTTACAAAGAAGGTCCCTGTCTGTGGGCTGTCGTTGGGTCTTGGACCATCTACCTTGGAAATAAGTCATCTATTGAAAACCAACTGACCTGTTTCCCTCATATTCCCTTGTTATGAGGTCCTAGTTGATGTTAGAGTGCTAGAACCTCCCACAATTACTTCCTGCTTGTCATTTACTACGGATTTAATGTCATCATGTAAAACTCTGCCGTCTTCTTCAGAAAATCTGAGTCTGTACACAAACCCAAAAAATACTTTGAACGTCTTATGTAACAGTTCAATATGCAGTCAATTACATGCATCGACATCTAATTCTCCAAGCACGTTAACTTGTAAACTGTCATGTACGAAAAAATATCTCTACTATCCAACCTATGTAGTATATCATAAGAAAAAAATATACTCAGGATTCACTAATTCTGTTTGTGATTCTTTTTCTTTGCGGAGTTTACCACCCAGGTCTCTGATGCTGCCATGATGTCAGAGTTTTCTGGTAGAGCAAGGATGTCAACAGGATGAGCACAGAATGTTAATTAATCGTGTTTTAACTTTATTCGTCTAGTGTCTACATAAAATGCTTTGATATTACAAAGGAATGCAAACAGCTCAGACCAATGGTTCCTTTCGAGGCTGTTTGTGTCTGTGGAAGATATCAGAAACTCACTGATTAACGAGATAAAAGTTAGAGGGTATGCAGATAATTTAGTGATGATAACCTGCAAATTGTCACTGCGACTGAGGTAGTGCAAATAATGCAAGTCGTGAAACCGAAGCAAAATAGTCAAGTTTCTTTTTAAGTGTATCTGTAGTTTTGCTTTCAATCAAGGTAATTGGCAAATTACTCCACTTGCTAAGAATCCTGTTGAGGAAAAAGTACTTTGCCTCATTCGAGATACAAAGTTTCCAACGAGTTTGTATCCATTACGACGATGAAAATCACACGTATCAAGTCTTATGTAATTTGCCTGAATAAGAGTGCTAAAGCTTTGATAATAAGAGTGCTAAAGCTTTGATAATAAGAGTGCTAAAGCTTTGATAATAAGAGTGCTAAAGCTTTGATACTAAGAGTGCTAAAGCTTTGATAATAAGAGTGCTAAAGCTTTGATACTAAGAGTGCTAAAGCTTTGATACTAAGAGTGCTAAAGCTTTGATAATCTTGAATACTTAGATCATCTCTTAACCTTACCTTTTTCAAGCTACATAGACTAAAGTCATTTCCTTTACTCTCAGAGGATTTGTTTCTCAGTCCGGCAATCATACTGGTAGCTCGACACTGTCTGTACTCTCTCCATTGTGCCTGTCTAATTCGAGGTAGGGGGACCAAAACATCACAGTACTTAAGATGTGGACGCACCAATGACTAGTAAGATTAAGGATGATTACCCTATCATAAATTCGAAGGCCCTACTTAGGAATCTAAGAATTTCGTCCAATCTTTTCACCGCTTCTGTGCGTTGCTTACTTGGTTTTAGGGTACCAGAGATTGTTACTCCCAAGCCTTTTTCCTCATTTACCTTTCGCAGTTTAACAGAGTTCATACTGTAGCTTACGTTTTCGTGCTTGCCACCGACATGCAAATCTTTGTACTGTCGTTATCAAAATGCATTCGCCACTTATGAGCCCCGTCCATCAATTTGTCTATGTTATTTTGAAGCTTTAAACGTTCAAGTTCATTTTGAGATATATTTCCTTGCTTTGTATTAGCGAATTTCGATATCTTGTGATGCAGCCCATTATCAATATCATTGATATTCATGAGAAAAAGAACAGGTTCCCAAGACTGATCCTTGTGGCACTCCACTTGTTACGTCTGACCATTCTGAGGTTTGACTGTCTAATCACAACTCTTTGTTCACTACCAATTAACCAATTTTCCATCTACCCAAGTACAACCCCATCACTGCCATGTGACTCAATTTCGTCGAAAACCAGTCTGAGAATCATCTTTTATTAGAGATTGTTTGAATGGTTTATAATTCCATCTCGAACGATTGCTTCCAAAAGTTTTCCAACTGCAGACGTAAAGGTAATTGGACGATAATTCCCGGGAGTGACTTATTACCTTTTTGAGAAAATGGTTATTACATTGGCAAACTTCCATTCATCTGGAACTTTTCCATTAGCAAATGACTTACTGAAAAAAGGAGGACAAAGATTTAACTATTGAAAAGGGCAGTCAAGCACTTACATATCTCATTCTTCGCCTCTGTTATTGTCCTCTGATAAAACTCATCAAGGTCTGTCGTTATCTTAACTTTCATTCCGTTTATTGCTGATAGTAGGTCATCAACTTGTACGTCAATGTGTCGGAGAAAATTGTGTCTCCCATCGTAAACACAGATGCAAAAAGTAATTTGATATTTTTGCCATATCTTCGTTGTCTTGAAGCAAGTCACCGTTTCTTGTAATTAATGGACCAGTTGACTGGGTAATGACTCTTGCTTCTAACATATCTATAAAACTCCTTAGGGTTTACCTTACTATTTTCAGTAATATACGCTTCAAATTGCCGTTTACATTTTCATATAACTCTCTTACTTTTTGTAAGCAGATCTACATAACTTGGTTGTGTACGATGCGTAAGACACAAGCCTGCGAGGCCATATCAATTGGTCAAATAGGAATGATGTGTGATCCAGCCGTTCTGGTCACATCAGACCTCACCAACAGGTACTTGCCTTCGTAGTTAATTAACATACTGGTGGTAGATGCCTGTTTCATGTCTTCATCTAAACCTTACCTAACATATCAATACCACCGCCATTTGAGTGACGACGATTTCTTGCAAACTTACTCCGTTCTCTTACAAAGCTGTCCCACAAATACTCTCTGATCTGCCACAGATACCCACTCTTCTACTCGTACATTCAGCTCCTACATCTTACCTTACAAGGAGACCTGTCATCACAACCTACCTGCGACTTTAAGTTGCTTCTGAAGTGTTTTATATTTATCAATTAGCACTTCAGAGCATTCATGAACCACATCATCTATTCCAACCTGTATAATGACTGTTGATTTTCATGTCCTAAACTATGTCCAGACCCTTGCGAGATATCCAGCCTAGCCCAGGTAACACCGACTCTATTTCTATTCCTAGCACAAAACTTCGTATCTATGTAAGTGGCTTACTAAAGAGTCTCCCACAAGGGTGACACTAGGTTCCTTCTCCATTTCATCTAACGCTTTAAACATTTTGTTTGTTGCCATTTTCGTAAGTTAACTTCCTTTCTTTGGCTTCGTCTCGCTTCTAACTACGTGAATATTATCAATCCCATCCAATGTCGTCTCCACCGTAACCATTCTAGCTCTACGTCATTGATTTTCTTTGTTACATCCTCATCTTTCGCTGTCAGGTCTTATGTCAGTGTGCGGTCATTTGTCATCACCCGCTACTCCCGCTGGGAGCAACGGGTGATTTGGGGTCAGTTATGGTGGAGACAAAGCCCCGAGTGGCAGGGCTAAAGACAATTGAAACAGTAACTTACTTTGATTCCTTGTGTGTTATCCTCTGGCGAACGGCAAACGGCATGTTGGGGTCGGGCCGAGTTCTGTTGGTGGCCTCGTAGCGACAGAGACCCAACTTGCCGGATTTAAAGGAGCAAACAAAGGTCTGTATGGGTCGTCCACGACACAGTAGAGACACCTCCTATCTCGAGAGCCACAGGAGGCGAAACACCTAACAAGAGGTCCCCGTAACTAAGGTACATGTGAACCAACAGCACGGGCCACACTCGGACAAGTCCCTTCCTGAGCGCACTCGTGGTCAAGACGTATAAAACCAAGGTGTGTCAGGAAGACCCCCTTCCTTCACCTAGTCTGACCTACCACCCCTCCCTCCCTTCCTCCTTGACCGGCTGTCGCCTCAGTTGCCAACTATCACTATTGGTACAACGTTCATCATTTATAAACAAATGGCCAAATTCATGGGTTTTCATTCACAGTGTAGTAAAATACATTAATATTCACAGAACACAATTAGCACCGACAAACACACTGAATTTGATTTGGCATAATACAGAAAATGTGTTCGTCCACATCATGGAATTTTTAGTCAACAAACTGATCAATGCTTCACGTGCTGAAAACAACACAGGTTTATAAGCAGAATAATCAGATTCAATGATATCATATGCGCTAAGTCGAGAGTATCTTGTGAAGCTTTTTTTCCCTTTGCCCAGAAGTAAACCACAATTACATACGTACCCGATATGATTAGTTTAATTGCCACCTAACCAATCACCAGCCGGTACATCTGGAAACACGAACTCGGTCAAAAGAATTATGTATTCGTTACTATACTTCGCAAAGTCTACAGGGGTTCATAACCGCACACACAGACACGCACCCACACACACGCACCATCGAACTGAGCGGACATGTCCAGCCGTCAGTTGGTGATGACCCTTGAAAAGCGAGAATCAAGGGAGGTGTTTACGTCAATCCACAGACCAGCGAGCTCTCCAGAGACGAGTAGTTCGACCGCCTCTTGTCCGGCTGGTTAGTAAGCAACTTTTTAGGAAATATCAATACTGGCAACTACGAGGAACATGCAGGAGAAAGTATTTTACCAGAAAATGGGCTGCAGTATGTCTCCAACGATACATAATCTCCACTCTCAACTGATTTTTTTTTTTTTTCTTTTCCCTCAGGCTACTGCGACGATGTGAATGATGACCACGGCGAACGTTTCCATCAAGACATCTCGGCGATTGGAGTAATGGTACCAGCGCAGCGATGTTAGCCGAGTGTCGCCGGGTGGTAACAAAAGATGCTCCAAGACTTGTACCTGCGACAGGCGAAGACGCATCAATTTTAATCGGGGTGAACCGATTGCACCCTGGTAGTGAAATTCTTATTAGAAATCACAGCCAAAAGAGAGTTCTCACGATCATTTTCATGTTCAGCAGCCCAATATCCATGAACGGAAGCACATTTCATATCAGAAGCGTAAAATAAGTCAAAAATTTGTTGATTAGTGTAATAACTGTGTGGCCGTTGGCAACTCAAGCGTGAGCTTCCCTGTTATCTGTTTCTTTGCCTGCAGCTCGAAGCTTTGGAAGTCTCTTCCTACTCACGTCTTTCCTAACAAATATGACCTGGCCATTACTAAGAGGCAGGTTTTCCATTTCCTCCGAAAGTCTTAGATTATTTTTCCCATCTTTTCATTTCTCCCCCCTCATTAACCCACTTCACGTTTCAATTAAGGCCCGGCCTCGATGTGGACTTTAATCCGTGACTGGAGCCTTAAACACTACAAAGGGGAAAGAGCAGAGGGGGCAGATGCACGAGATGAAAGTGTCGTTTGCTGAGACAGTCAAGGGAAACGTGAAAACGGAGGTCAAAAGTGGAACGATGAACCAGATCACAAAACGACTGCGAAAACCATCAGGAAAAGTGGTGGACAGGAAGAAGCTAGAGGTTATGTCTGGGCTGAAGGAGTCGAATATCAAAAGCAAGGACGGACGAGAACATGAAGGATGTGAAGGATATTTTGACGAGGATGTCGGGTGAGTTAGTGACAAGGATAATGTTCAGGACTGTTACAGAGTGGGAGAGTACGCGAGGGAAGAGACTAATCCAATTAAAGTGATATCTGATAGTGTTAACCGTACGGAGAATATCTTAAGAAAATGTATATCAAGATAGAGTGAGGTCAAGGATATACATACAATGACATGAACAGAATACAGAAGCTTAGCAAGGTATGAGAGAATGTTAAATTAACAAAGGAAAGGAATTTATAGAGATCTACAGAGGAGAGAGATCACGTCTTTTGGTTTACTGTAAGCGGATGAGGAAAGGTAGTGAAGATATACTTCTGTACCAGATGGATTGACCAACATAGTGATGATGATGATGACCGTCATGGAGGGAGGAGGGAAATGGAACCAGACACAGGTACAAACATTGAAAGACGTTGTAAGAAAGTTTACTAAGTCAACATAATGGCGTGTGTTCCATGGTATCAGACCAGCATGGTGGGGATTTGAAAAAAGTTGATAATGCTGATGTAGTTGCAGTTATTGAAACAAAATCGAAGGGAAGTAGTTACGACAGAGCTGGTGTTCCCTGGAGGATATACGAATGATCAAGAGAAGAAAGACATGGATATATGAGCAAGGAAAATGATGGGAGACCTGATGACCTATAACGAGATTGTCTGCGGTTATAATATAATTCGTAGCAGAAACAGGACAGTAAAACAGAAGGTTCCTCCCCATCTATCAATCCGTCCGGCTAAAAAGCCAGCAAGTGAAAAAAAAAACTGAGAAGGAACAGCTTTTCCTACGGAGAAATCATACTGTCATGGAAAATCTATAGGAAAGCGTGAATGAGAAAAATTCCCTACTCTAATCACAGTGAGTGTCACCTAGGCTGAACTCTGACATTGAAAAAGAAACATTTTTAATGTTTCCATCTTAAAACAGAGCTATTCATGGATGACAGATATCACTGAAGTATCTATCTTGCCTGGACGCTATGGTATTTATAGTCTTTGCATTTCTGACATCTTGTGGTAACATGATCTAATACTGTACAACTCAACATCTGGGAAAAATCTTGCTCACGTCGCTACTGTATTTCCTTCATTTAATTTCACGCCGCTGTTTCTGGCCACTGAATCTATACCTAATATCAAGAAATCTATGTGCGTTGGATTGTCGAAATTATTATCATTTCCAAGACTTGCATGAGATCCCTTCAGAGCCCAATTTTCTTAAAGGGAATAATCTAAAAGTAGGAGAGTCTTTCCTCGTATGGTTTATTTCCGAGGGAAAAAAAATCATTTGATGCACTTCTCTAAATCCATTCTCATTTTTCCATTACTGATAGATAAGATAGACAAGATGACATCTAATAAAAGTCCAGGTCCCGATTGTTTCTATCCACAAATGATTAAAAACGTCAAACACGAAATTGCTACACCGCTGACCTATTTTTTTTTTCAATAAATCGCTCCAGGATAGAATAGTCCCGCAGGGAAGCCGTGAAATGCCTGCCAATTACCGTCCTATTCGGCTCATCACATCAATGTAAGCTTCTGGCGTCGATTACAAGTGATAGAATAGTAGCTTATCTGTGACAACCCAGTCTGATCAATAATACACTGCATGGTTTTGGAAGGTACAGATCATGCCTTACGATCCTACTTAAATCTTATCATAAAGTATTTAATATCCACGACAAGACAAAAGTAATAGATATCATATTCCAAGACTTCCAAACAAACTTTGACAAAGTTTCCCCCCGTTAAATTAATGCATATAGTCCGGGCCTTGGAGATTAACGGTTGCATAGGAAACTAGACAGAATCCTGGTTACATGATCGGAGGTAGAAGGTCGTAATGAATGGTGAATCATCACTGTGGTCACCCGTCACCAGTGGAGTCCCCCGGGGATCCGTCCTTGGGCCTATATTTTTCATCATTCATATCAACGATGTTGACAGATGGCTAAACTACCTAGTGTCCAAATTTGCACGGGCAGTGCCATATTAAATGAAGAATAGAGGCTAAGATTACGAGAGGATCTACTACACGAGATCGCTGAAGGGTCGGAAATCAGCCATGTGCCATTTAACGTTAATAAACGTCAGGTGTTACAAGGGATGGTGGATTCACTATCTCCAACAAATTCAACTTCTCCCAGAACTGTCGTGAGGCTGCCAAGAAAATGACTACAATGTTGGGGGTTTATTACCAGAAGCTTTTCATACAAGAGCAAGAATGTGATATTGCCGCTATACCCAAGTTTAGTTAGACCCCACCACAAATATTGGGTGCAGATCTAATCCCTCAGCTTCAGCGAAAGTATTTGTAAACTGGAAGCAGTGCAGCGAAGAGCAACTGAATCGAGTCCTACCTCGTACAAAATATTTCTTTACCAACGACATTACTGACGCGATGAATAAGTTCCCAGAACATGTTCAGAGCAACACTTGATGTCTTTAAAATAAGGCTTGATTATCACTTGTCATTCTCCGGTATTGAATAATTCATTTAATCAATCAACGTGGTGGTATATTATGCTACACTCTCAACCACTGATCTCTCCCGGGACATGCTGCGGTGACATAACATTGGTTAACCCGTGTCGCCTGCTTTAAGATAAGAACGAACTACTTTATCATTCTTCCACATCAAGAGTTATATAGAAATGGGAAGTCCAGACATTAGCGCTCAAGTTTATCCTTACTATTGCATTCATAAGAAAAAGTGAATGGATATACATAGTTGGTGATGGGATGCATGGCATATTCATTCTACTATATGACTTTCATATATATTTCCATCAGGCATATTACTCCTGCAAAGTATTTTTTTCTACTTGTTGCCGAAAGGAGTGGAAGGTGGGGAGAGAGCCGTTACTCTGCTATTCTTTTCTTTTACTGCTTTTAAGGAGACTGCACTTTTTTTAAAGCCAGATCACCTGGCTTGGACCTTGGGTATGTGTGGTCTATGCATCTACGTAGTTCTGTACATTTCAAATGGTAACCAGAATTGAACAACGCACTCCAGAGTAAATATTGTATCCTTACATTTGCAGTTACATTTCTGTCTGTTACTAAAATCCTGTGGGCATTATTTGCATGGTGCCAGGCTTTTTCTTTTCTTTTTTCAGATTTCAAGTTGTCATGATAGCCACTCGGAGGTCTCTTTCTTCCTTCACTTCTGCCAATGGTTAAATGAGCATTTTACATTCGATATCAATATTTTCAGCTCAAAGTTCACTATTCAGCATTTGTCAACATTGAATTTCATTTCCCATGTCTGTGGCCCCTCCATGATTTTGACTAAATGACTTTAAACCTTCGGTCATTCTTCCATTGACCGGGTTAGATTTCCTAATATTTTGTAACTAATGTGGTGAGTCCTGCTTCCTGATTATTGATAATGATGATGATGATGAGTACGAGTCCTAGGTTTGATCCTTGTAGCACCCCAACTGTCATGTGCAGCCAGCCACATGCTTCCCATTTAATTCCATTCATTGTGTCATGGCTGTGAGCCAATCCACTGTCAGCGTGCATTCCTATCCCATGAGATTTTATATATTTAGCAATCTTTTATGCAACGATTTCTTAAAGCTTTTTGAAAGTCTAAATACATAAAATCTGAGGATATTTTGAGGTCCCACTTATCACATCTGTAACTAAAGAATTTTATCACATTTGTTAAACATGATCTCTATTAATCAGAAACCAAATTGATGATCATTAGTTAGCGGCAGATTAGCGTGTAAAAGACTTAACTTCTCTAATCATTGTTGCTTAACAGTCTCCCTAAGACTGAAGTTCGAGCAGCATTTTCTGTCTCGTTTTAAACTGTTGATCCATTGGCAAAATTCAAGTCTTTCGGCACTTGCTCTTCGCGCAGTGATTTGCTGAATATTCGGGTGATGGAAAATGCCATTTCCTGGTTGACTATATCCAATATTCTGGAAAGGATGTTGTCAGGACCAGCTGACTCATTAGGATTCATTTATTCTTGGAATCTTACTGCTTCACTGTATCAAATCTTTATTCGATCTTTTAATTTTGGTTCCCAGAAATACGCTTTGTGGTTGCAACTTATGTCAGAAATTTACGACGGAAAACACTGAAAAGAAGTTCTTGTTTAGAAAAGAAACCGTTGCTTTATTATTCTAAATAATAAAACTAATATCACTTTTTTTTTTTTTTGCTTTTTATTCATTCAAAAAATCTTAAGGATTATCTTACAGGTTTTGAGAAATATTTTTTTCGCAAAGTCTTAACTGTTTCCGATTTTCTATTTTCCATCTATGTGTAATTTTATAAACATTTTGTGGCCCTGTTGGTCGCCCTTGTGCATTTCCTTGACGCCTGATAATCAAATCAGTCATTTTCTAGTCTTCTAACCTGACCCATCCCCCTCACTACTGAACAGGTCGCCTCTCCTTTGAAAGGGAAGCATTCTATACTTAGAGATACTCCACACCTCGTCAACTGTATCCATGACTAAGAGCCAAGTGTACGCTTAACGTTACAAGCGTTCTGACGCAGACTGTCAAAGTCTGCTCATCTAAGATTAGTCATACTCGCGATGTTATCTATGAAGTCGAAATGGTAGTTTCCAGCGAATCGGATGATACCACGATATCTGTTACTTATCTTTCGCTGATTTCACAGGTGCTAATGAAATCCCCGTTTGTGGACATGTCTGAATTTAGAGTATTGCTGCCTCTCCTTGCGCCTTGGGTCATTTGATTCAAATACCTGTCCTCAGTTAAATCATTCGGTATGTTAGCCTCAATTTCAGCTCTCAAGACCTCCCATTAATGCTGGCATTGTTGAAATGTTAAACTGTTGGCTCTTTGTTATTCATCGCAGATTAAGTTTTCTCATACAAAGCATATATATATATATATATATATATATATATATATATATATATATATATATATATATATATATATATATATTTAGGGGGGGGGTTCTCTTCATTATATATATTTAGATAGCAAATTTGGCGATTATATCTATCAGATCAGTATGCAATAAGTCGTTCAACTGTTCCTGTTCTGAGGCCATTCAGGCAAAGGATCAGGCATATCAGGCTTCGAAAAACTCTCCTTCCTGTGGCTCCCATTCATCTTTATTCACTGTCCGTAATCACTGCAAGCACGTTATCCGTGAGGCGAAGCGTTCTTTTATTCAAAGGAAGTGCGATAACCTCTCCTCGTCATCCACTGATAGGTCTTTCTGGTCTTTAGCTCAGGGAATCTCTAACAGCTTGTCGCTCTACCTTTCCTTCACTTTTCCGTTCTGACGGTACTATAGATGTCTCTCCCGTAGACAGGGCAACTATATTTGGTTTCCGCTTTTCCTCTATCTCTGGTTCCCATTTCTCCTATCTCCTCCTCGAATGACTAACACTCCTTTACCCCCTGATGTTCCTCTTACTAATCCTATGCCCCATCCCGTAATCTCTTTCCGGGCTGTCCGAAAAGCGCTTTTCTCACTGGACACAAGCAAGGATTATGGTCCTTATGGCATCCGTCCCATTGTACTAAAGGACTGTGCCTCTGAACTTGCACTTGCTCGTTATGTTTTTGTTTAAAAACAATACTTTTTACTCTCCCCGACCGCGTGCATTGATACATCTCATCCATAAGAAAGGTGACCGTTCTGACCTCTCTAACTATCGTCCTATTGCTTTGACATCTACCATTTCCAGAGTCTGTGAATCTCTCCTCAACTCCCACACCCTTCGACAACTCGAAACTCAAGTCTTCTCTCTGATCACCAGTATAGCTTCCGTCAGGAGAGATCCACTGGTGATATTCTTTCCTATCATCCCTGAAAGATTTTAGCGAGTCATGAGTAGCTGCTCTTGATACATCCAAAGCTTTTGACAGTGTGGCGTCGGAGTTTAATCTTTAAGCGCCAATCCTTTTGGTTTCTCTTTCTCACTTTGCTCCTTCATATCTAGCTTCCTCTCCGGCCGATCTATCAATGTGGATGTCGATGGATCAGGCCAACTTCCCAGGCTAACTTCCAAATTTGACCCCTTTTGCCTTACGCCGCAATGTTGATTCACTTTCCCTTTTCTTTAGGTATTACTTTGATTTTTGCACCCAAGAGCTGGTTGCTTGTGTGCCGCCTCCACCACCAGCTGGAGCACGCAATACTCGGCAAGCTGCTGCGTCACATTTATTACTGTGTGGCCGTTGGCAACTCGAGGGTGGGTCCTTTTAACAACTGTTTCTTTCCCTACACCTCGAAGCTTTGGAAATCTACCTTTTATGTCTTTCCCAATAACCACGACCTGGCACATTTTAAGACGTATTTTTCACTTCCTCCAAAATTGGTATACTCTTTCATAATTCTCTATATTTCCATCAAGGCCCTGCCTAAATGTCGACTTTTGTCCCTGACTGGAGCCTTGAACATAAAAAAAAAAAAGAAAACATACACCATCTCATTTCAACTCTTCACAAAGATCATGAAAACATTACTGAAAACATTGCTGGAAAGTCATTATCTGTAGCATTGACGCAGGTCTGTCTTAATGCTATGCATCAGATTTTCCTGAGAAAGCAGATGATGTTAGTCCATACTGCTGACGCTCGTGCAAGAAAATGTAAATATTTTCCTCAGAAGGCAAGGTGGATACCTCGCAAGTCCTCGAGGTCAAACCTCGGTACTCAGGTCCATTATTCTCAGGTTCTACGTGACTGTAACTATCCCATTAGATGAGGTTTCACATGACTTGTGTGGCAGCTGATATCCCGGATTAATGTAACATGTTCTTAACTTCCTCCTGAAGTTCCGTGGTGCAACGGTTAGCGTTCCTGACCGTGAGGCATTCATAGGCCGCTCAGGATCGGGCGCATAAGTTCGAATCCTGGTCGCGGCAGTCGGCCCACAGTCAACCCAGCTGTTCATCCACCCCTAAGGGCAAGTCGATACAACAAGTTCGTAGCTCGGGCTAGGGTGTATATAGAAATAATGTAAAAAAAAAAAAATTAACTTTCGCTGCAGAAGTTGCAACATTATTGTACACTTTGTATGAAGGAAATTTACAAATATGCCAGAAATATATATCTCCATTATGTTCGCATGAGAAAGAACTGAAATTCAATATCCTGATAAAATAATGTACAACACAAGCTGGTGAAATATCACTAACATGTGCTATGTGCCCTTGAATTACACTGCTCCGCTGGCAGGTGTATGAAATACACCAAACGTCCCGTCAAGGGCGAGATGTGTGGTATGTTTTAAAGTGTTTTTTTTTTTTTTACGAATATCAACACAAAGGATTCTGACCGCACGCATCCATCATTTTGTAAGGGTTTTACAGCTTTCACCTTTTTCCATTCTTTATCCAAATCTTCTTAGTGTCTTACTCACACAAGCCTCTTTCCAAGCTCACTCACTCCCACCACCCTATACCCAACAATAGGATTTCCTCTTTTCCTAATATCTCAACAAACTTCCTACCCTCACCTCCACCAGGAAGTGATCAGATATCCCACCAGCCGCCCCTCCCATCACATTTACATCCAAGAGTCTCTCTTTACCACGCCATTAACCTCCTTTATCAACCTCCAAATCCACGACCTAATATATCATTTGCGCCTCCATAGCTACATGAAAAGTTTATAATGTTCTGTTTTTAATATGTACATAATTCCAGTCTTGCGACACTGATCACTGATACTAATGTCTCTTCCACCACAACAAATAGCCAGGAAAGGACCAAGTAGTCTGCTGCTGTCTGAATTCCTTTGAATTCCTCTGTATCCTCCCGGCGGGGTTGGTCGGTAAATGGGTACCTGACGTCGAATGGAGTGTGTGTGCGTGTATACATGCACACAATGAGAGGTACAAACATTGAGCAGATAAACAAGGTTAAGAGACGGGGCAACAAGAGTGTAACACTCTCTCTCCCGGTGATACACAGATAGTAATCACACACACACACACACACACACACACACACACACACACAGGCTCCCGGTGACAACAGAAGGTCGTGCCAACGACACTGAGCCATTGTGCAGTAATTCTGGGTATGTTTCGCTCGACGTGTACCAATGTATAGGCACAATTAGGAGAGTCATCGGGGAATCAGAAAAAACCCGAGTGTGAGATGTGGAAGGAGCTTGGAATCGAGTTAGGTACGAGACCCTCCAAATCAGCTTCTATTCATGGTTGCTTCCATATCATGAACTGCCTCCAGAAACATTTCAGTAAGGTTGAAGAACGGGACATATCATTCAAGCCTCACATTTCTCACAATGATGAATTAGAGTTTGATCTCTCATATGACGAAGACGAATGAAAACGTTGCGGGTGGCCACCTTACGTAGAGCAGAGAAGTGAGTACAGTAATGCTGGCCTTTAAGGATTTGAACTGGTTTGATGACGTCAAAAGTGATTAATCTCCGATAGATGCAAGGATAGATAAACTAGAGGACGTAACATGAAATTAAGCAAGAACTTGTCAGAAAATATGTAAAGAAGTCCTTTTATAAGACTAGGGAATGGAATAAAGTGTGCTATAGGTTGAGAATGTAGTTAGCATACAGAAGTGTAAATCATTATATAATGCTGGAGACGGTTGAATTGAAGGGGTCCCACTCTCCATACAGTATGAATAGGTGAATAGAAATAGGAAATCACACACACACACACACACACACACACACACACACACACACACACACACACACACACCACATGCAAATGCTATTCCTAAGAAGATCTTTTATATGAATATATAATCTCACTCTAGTAGTCGAGTAGTAAAACAGCAGTGATGGTGTTAGGACCAAAGAATTCAATTCGTGGTAAAGAGTTCTGTCCAAGTTTAGTAAACTTATGATTAAAAAGAGATTTTTTTAGGAGGGAGCCTCAAATTATTCTCAGAAGACTTGGGGAACAACACAAGGCCCTTGGCACTGTATGAACGAGCCAAATAGGGAACCATAGATAAGGCAAATGTCGACCAGAAAATCAAGTCAAAACCTGAACCAGTCATGAAACACTCACAAGCAAGCGAGGCAAATATTTTGTCGTTTCTTTTTCTTCAGTTAGGTTACTAAACCAGAAGTGGATTCAGAGAGAGAGAGAGAGAGGGGAGGGGAGGTGAGATACACTGAGAAATCAATATCAACCAGATCCAGATAAAGGAGGATTGAGGAAGATATAAGATATGAATCAACAAAGACCATAAGACTAGAGAAATTGATGGAAATTATTGAAGGGCAGGATCAGAGGATAACAAGTTCGATGATAGTGTACACAGATAGGGATATGGGCTTCGGTGACCATGAACCAGAGCATTGCGGTGAAAGGTCCTGTGAAATTTACAGTGAACACGAGTATATCAAACCTCAAAAGCAAAGGGGAGGTTAAGAATGAGAGGAAAATGGTTCTGTGAGAGTTGACGAGAAGAAAGATAGAACTCCAACCAACAAGCATTTCTAAGGAAAGCAAGGCAAGCTTTTAGTAGGATAAGAAAGAAAGGACAAAGAAACTCTGATATGAATATTGGGAACAAGTCAGAATAAATTACAAAACATTTTTATACATTCATCGGTAGTAAAATGTTTGTTGAAGAGCACTTAATCAGGATGAGAGATTCAGAAGGAAGAGTCGACGGGATGACTTACGAGTAACTTGAATAATTTACTCAAAAGTGATTTCACAGTTGAAGACACAATAGCACCAGGAAAAGTAACCAGTTTCCGCTGATGGTTGTGACCTGCAACATACTGGAAAAGTTAATAAGATGGCAAGTAGGTAACTCTCTATGAAGAAATTACCTGAGAAACAACACGGTTTTAAGAAGAGGAGGACGAGAGTTACGAACTTCTCAGATTTGTACGAGAGAATAAAGCTAAGTGGACTGTCTGTGTCTGGACTACCAGAGAGCACTTGACACAGTTTCACATGGAAGGGAAGTGAAAAGCGAGGAGGGCTGCATCATCTTACATGATGACAAACCCCAAAAATTGATCTGATAAATGGTTGATATGTCGCTAGAGCCCCACCTTAGGAGAGTAGTTAGGGAGATCAACGTTTTTGCTGTCAAATGTTATAATTACAGTCAAATTCATGAATATGTAAATATTCAGCAAGCTGATCAGATCCTAGCAGAATAAACTTCAAGTCTACAGAAGTACAAAGAGCTGATAGGAAAGGTCCATAGGAGGTCAACGTAGCTCCAGACCCCAGGAAGACGGCATGTTACAGGGAAAGGCTATAAGCTTTACATATGTCCACCACAGTAAAAGAGTAATGGGTGACCTGATCACATACTTTAAGAATTCAAACCAGACTGATGATGTAGAGAGTGAACAGCTCTTCGAGTAACGTAGACACGGAACAACCAGAGGACATAACGTGAACTTAAGCACGAAACTTCTTGAAAAAGAGTTGAAGAAGCACTATGATAATGGTGAGTGAGTGGAGCAAACAGTATGAAGCTAGAGTAAATGAGGACATCATACAAGAAATTTAAAAAGTATGACGGTAGAGACCGTTCAAGACACGGGGACCCACCAGTGTAAACTTCCTCCATGTATAATAAAAATAGACGGTTACAGCTGAGGTAATTACATACACGCACTCGCCCGCGCACGCGCGCGCAGGCGTGTGTGTGTGTGTGTGTGTGTGTGTGTGTGTGTGTGTGTAATCTTGCTGTGAGCGCTCTTTACGAAATGCCTTTTCGGGGAACATCATAATATACACTTCATTATTGTCAAAGAAAGCCCCATCTGAACTACACACACAAGTTAATGAAACAATGTAGAATTCTATGAGAGAGAGAGAGAGAGAGAGAGAGAGAGAGAGAGAGAGAGAGAGAGAGAGAGAGAGAGAGAGAGAGAGAGAGAGAGAATCACCTGGCATATCATAGTGAAATAATGGAGTTGAAATTAGACTTCCAGGTGACGCTGGTTAGGCGCGGTCAGGATCGGGCTGCCAAGAGACCAGGGAAACTGACAACCTTAAGACGAAATTGCAAGACTACTACGGCCCGAGACATGGTCACTTCTCCAGTTCGTCCCACACCCCTGGCAAACGCGTCCATTGTCACACTGTTGGCTCTTGGACGAGGTGAGAAAGTGGGCGAGGCGAGTCGTGTCAAGACTGAGGGCTGGTGGCCGCGGTGGGAGGAGGAGAGTAAGGTGGCAGGAGACTCTCTCCCTGGTAGGTTGCTCGAGGTGGGGAGAGTGAGCCAGGTTAGTCATGCAAGGACACGGGGCTGACGCACGTTGCAGTACATGCGCCACGTCCAAGATATTACTGTGCTGTACAAGACTAAGGTGAGGAAGGGAGGGGAGGACTGCCACGCCTGTCATCCCTCACATGATTGCCGAGTCTGAGAGTCGGTCACACAAGGATCCAGGGATCCTACTACTAGGCTCGGATCACTTCGTCCCCCAGAATATTCTTCCTCCAGCGTGGTTCCAGACCTCCGCTCCACTGATGACCAGCAGGTGGAGGAAAACCTCCGAGGGACGCGATATAAAACATAAAACCGATAACATTAAAGAAAAATGGGGAATGTGGCCCAACTGCTTCTGGCTTAAGGTGAACCGTAATTAACTCGTAAATGACTAAACCACGTCAACTTCTCCCTCTCTCAGAGTAATTAGTTGTACGGTGGTCGAGGTATGGATAGTGGGGCAGGTCTCACCCTTAACTCATAATAGTGGATATTGAAGAGCTTACCGTGAAAGCTAATTAGCCTTCCAGAAGAAAAAGAAAAAAAAAAGGATGGGAAATGAATTATTTTACAATTGGTGAGAGAGAGAGAGAGAGAGAGAGAGAGAGAGAGAGAGAGAGAGAGAGAGAGAGAGAGAGAGAGAGAGGAGTAGATAGAAAAATACCTGTTCACATCGGGGGACCACAGAGGTCACGACAGTTGTTCCCGTGGTACTGCCAATCAGGAGCAGCGACCTCCCCTGGCTCACCCTTGTGCCTGACTCACGTTAATCAGCGAGACGAATTATACCGTCATAGGAGAAAAATATATTTATAATCATTCTGGAAAAAAAAAGAAATTTCCTCCCATCATTTACGTCATGTGTAACGTCACTGCCGGCTACTTGTTTGGAATATGTTAATGTAGATGTTGCCAGAGCTCAGGGAAATCATTAACGCAATCGCCCACCTGGTTCCTTGCGTTGATATAACCCTGGTGAGCACACAGGCTTCAGCTTCACACACAAATAGAGAGATCGGAAGGCCCCGAAAGCCATGTTGGTCAGGTGTTTATGAAACTTTGCCAGACACTAAAGACAGTATTTGATCCTGTTCACTGTCTAGCATGGATGACAACTGCCATGTCTCATACTTACAATCAAATGGAACCATCACTCGAATTATAAAGGTTATCAAGTTAATGGATCAGTGAATAAACTTTAACCAAATGAATCATAATGATTTAGTTTGTCAGATTGAAAAATGAAGGATATGAGCGAAGATACTTTCCATAAATCAGTTATTCCATGAAGATTAAAATTATATGTAAAGTGATGCAGTAATAGTGTCACCTCATAATACTGGTGCCACACTATGGCGCGTCGTGCCATGAGGGCCACACAATGGATGGTGCCTTCAAGAAGGGAGTTCCATGGTGTCATCATGAAGGTCACACCATGGTGTCATCATGAGGGTCACATCATGATGCCCTCATGAAGGCCACGCCATAGAAGGATAATGAGGACAAAGCCATGATGGTACAGTACCTTGATGTGGGCCACACCATGATGCTGTGATGAATGGCAAATGACGGTACCTCTACGTGGAACAGACTATACATGGCTTGATGAGGTACACACTACGGTGCCATTGTGAGGGGCTACACCATAATGCTGTCATATACATGATTTTCGAATTCATCCAGCTGTAAGTGTGAGACATGATCAATACGTCCAGCTGTAAGTGTGAGACATGATCAATACGTCCAGCTGTAAGTGTGAGACATGATCAATACGTCCAGCAGCAAGTGTGAGACAATGATCAATACGTCCAGCAGCAAGTGTGAGACAATGATCAATACGTCCAGCAGCAAGTGAGACATGATCAATACGTCCAGCAGCAAGTGTGAGACAATGATCAATACGTCCAGCAGCAAGTGTGAGACAATGATCAATACGTCCAGCAGCAAGTGTGAGACAATGATCAATACGTCCAGCAGCAAGTAACGAGACAATTCTTGGATGACAGCTACTGTCTCCTCTGCTACTAAGTGGTCATATGAAGTTCTTTTTTATTTCCGCTTCTTAACAGGTGTGAGTATGTATAATCAGGCAGCGGAGGAGCAAAACAAAAGCGAGGAGGTCATTATATGGTTGAGAGGAGTGTTATATAGCCGAGTGTTATATAGCCGACCGTTTTCATTAGAGGCAGAGTGTACCATATGGTGGAGCCTGGATAATGTGAAGTGGTTAACAGCATATTATATATCATCTGAGTGATAAGAGTTTATTAAATGCCTTTGAGCCATAGTATACATCTAAGAGCAAGATATACACTGTGGACGGGAGCACGGTATTTCTGTAGGTAAAAAAGAAAGTATATCATGTGATTAAGAGCAGAATGTGTCATACTTATGCACAGAGTATAACAATGTGGCTAAGAGTCGAGTTTAGAGCAAAGCACAGACCTCCGTGATGCTGTGGTATGCGCTCCTCAACGTGACGCATTTACGCGCCGCCCAGCCATAGGTCCCTGATGTGACTAAGTCCACAGTCAACCCTGCTGTTCTTCCAACCCTAGGAGTTGGTCGACACACTGGCTCAGGATAGGATATATATATATATATATATATATATATATATATATATATATATATATATATATATCGTTAATGATATAGTCTTGATTAGGGCCGCCTAAGATGCATGTGCCGTCACAGTTAACATGAAAAAACGAGTAATATGTAGCTTTGAATTCAGACTATATCGGACGATTTGGCATTCCCTGCGAAGTACGTTATGCTGAGTCATTAAAATTATTATTACTGGGTAAATGCATGTATAGATTTGCGTTCCTGCCGACCACGCGCGACCCACAGCCTTCTGTCTGAATATCATATGTTCGCATGAATAAACATTACTCTTATCACCCACAAAAGCATTCCGACACCAAACAAAAATTCCGTGCAAGGTTTGTATAACATTATTCATGAGTGTTCGCGAAAAATAAAATCCGTTTGAATTCGATATATAATTTCTAAACTGGAGAGATACATGACACTGGAAATATTCCAGGTTCTGTGGCGAACTCGGCGACACACAGGTAAGGTTACTACTTCCAGAGACTGATGTTCTCTGAGACCGTCTGT
The DNA here is from genome assembly GCF_036320965.1 of Panulirus ornatus. NCBI lineage: Eukaryota > Metazoa > Arthropoda > Malacostraca > Decapoda > Palinuridae > Panulirus > Panulirus ornatus. The sequence continues at coordinate 60,823,743 of NC_092234.1, forward strand.
CACCAGAAGCCAAAAGCTGCGAGATAACAGAAGCTGAACGTCCAAAGGTTGCTGGTTGCAGATACTACTAGTCGATGAGGCAGCTGATTCTAGTGACTGATGACCCAGGTGACTGGTGGTTCCAGGGATACAAGTTCCAAAGGCTGTCACTCTCAGAGGTGGGTGGTTTCGGAGGACGCTGGCCTCTGAAGCCGTTGTTCTCATTGGCAGCTTGACCCAGAGGCTGATAGGAACCGAGGTTTCTAGCTCCAGGGGGTTACTGGTTTCAAATGTTGTTGATTCCAGAGTCTGTCGGTCGCAAACTCTTTTGTTCTCAGTGACTGTTGGGTTCCGAGGTTGATGGTTCCAGAGGCTTGACATATCCAAGGACTGATATCCTAAAGGCTCTGATTTGTCCCAGAGCTGCTGTTCTAACTAACTAAGAGTCCCAAAGGCTACTGCATCATGGGTTTGCCCGTCCTAGTGACTACTAGGTCTGAATGTTGATGGCTCCAAAGGCAGATGGACTCATAGGCCTTTGATCTCGGAGGCTACTAGTTCCAGAGACTGATGAATCCAGAGAAAAGAGGCGAGCCGGGGGCTTCCCAGGGCTGCAACATGTGCTGTGACGGTTGTGGCAGTCGAATTAAAGGGTGGGGGGAGGAAAACAGGAGGGGGGAGAGAGAGAGAGAGAGAGAGAGAGAGAGAGGTACAGATGATACTCGTAACATTTTTGTAAACTGGACACTTACAAAACCGAAACACACAAGAGAAATCCAGGTACAATAAACTTGCAGGCACCAGGTGGTCACCTGCCCCACCCGACATTCTTGAACATGTACAGGGACGTCTGGTGGGGCGGCAGGTCAATCCGGCAACTCTACTTTCAGTCGTGAAGGCTGACTGACTCAAAAGAACCGCACATGAACATGGTTCCTGTGTCTGGTAGGTTCCTCATGCTACCGGTTCCAGAGACTTTTGGTTCCAGAGATCGCCGGTCGTCGAGGCTGCTGGTTCCCGGGGTTATTCATACCATAGCAATTTAGTACCAAATATTGTTGGTCGTAGAGGCCATTTGTCCCAAAAGCCGCTCGTACAGAGGCTGCTGGGTCCTGGGGTTGCCAATTCCAGTCACTACTAATCCCAGGTAGTTGATGTTCCTTGTGGATTATTTCTTTCAAGAAACTGCTGGCCCAAGGTGATGCTTATCCTAGATGTGACTGGACCCAGAGGATGCTGGTCCCTGACGAGAGGACACACAAGCCTATGCGTTTCTCTGGCAGCACTTGCTGCACTGCTGGGCACTGACAACAGCAGGATAATGGCGACCTGACGCTCGGCCACACACCTCCTGGCACTCTGCTCTTACACTTCTTGCTGCACTGCTGGGGAAGAACCTAGGCAATCAGGTTTTCCGGCTTTTGATCATTTTCTTTAACAAAAATGTAAACATTTCCTACAAAAAACTTTTTGTAAAAGATAGTTGATAAACAATGCAGAGGGTAAACAAGATACAAGTAAACAAAGTAACTCCAAAGATGTAACGTTTTACAGAATATCAATAAGGGCCAACCAAGTCTCACAAAAAGAAAATGCTGCCAGATATATTTTCATCATGTGCGTACAGTTCAGTTGGGGTGAATTAATCCCAGAATACGGCAATGGCACCAAGTGAGTGGATATTCCCATGAGAGGATGGCCTCTAACGATGGCACTCCAATAATGCAAACAATCACCTGGTTTACATTTTATGGCTAGTGGTATTGGCGGCAACTGGGGAAGAGGCAGGCCAAGCTGGCTGTGTAATCTCGTATTCAAGGATTCTGATGAATTCACGTCTGGATGACACTTATGAACAGTACGTTGAACACACCAGAGTGATGAACACTGGTGATTGTGTGAACATTATGACGAGATCATCAGCTCTGCGTTCATCAGGAATAACATAATTGTATAAAGATACTAAACGTTCTTTCTGCTGCAATTAGCAGTGACAATGACACTTGATCTAGGGACAATGTTGACCCTGAAAACTGGTGCGTTATCTTTAACCTACTGACTGAAATACGAGTCGTCCGGAGAGATGTGTCATGTATTCCAACTTACAGATTTTATATAAACTTTCTTTTGCCGAGGAAAGTCAAGACACAGTAAGAAAGTTACCCCTTCGCCGACCCTCCTAACTTTTTATCTTCTACACTTAAACTGGAGTTTGTTTCTCGGCTGGGAATTCCCTCAGTGGCCCACATGGCGCTTAACTTTACTCCTCATATATGAAGAGGTCATACCTAAGTGATTGAAATGACTGACCACTTCTTATACGTCTTCTATACACAAGTCAACTGAGGATTAATCATTCTCCTTGCCTTAAGACAAGGAGTTTGGCCCTATTACAAATATCTAAATTCAACCCCTCGACTTTACGGTGAAGTTAGGAAGCTGGAGCTCACAACCTGTTCCTCTGTGATGTACAGCACAAGCTCTCCATAAACTGTATCAAAGTTATAATTAGCTTCTGGTTAATGGGATTTAACCTGAGGAAATTGTGGTTCTGACCTCCGTCAGGAGTGGTGTACGTAACAGATGTAAAGGTTAGAGTATTGGTCTAGCCTCTGGTTAATAATGAACACACACACACACACCAGGGGAAAAGCATGGACTCTCCACATAAGAAATTTACGTACTCGTTGAACTGCTGTTCCAGGGACATACTAGCAATATATTCTGGTTATTCACACTGAACACCAGAGTTAAGACAATTACACAGCCACCACACAGTCCAATCAGGAAGATAATACCCTCACACTCAAGACTGACACAGGATGCATAATATCCTTGACAAAAATACTGCCACATTCAGTCCAGGCGTGGACGATAATCCCCGGATAAAGAATTGTCTCAACCCACGGTAATAAGGGTAAACAAAGCCATTAATAAAGACGAGAACACTTAGGTCTCTCGAGACCTCCCCCCCCCTTACCGGTCTCTTTACAGCTTCACCAAACACCGTGCTCACAAGCCTCCAACGTCACCATAAATAAGATATGTGACCATTATCTTCCATATTTACACTCCTGGCGGAGGGTGTAAGCACCTCCTCTGGCCAAGTTTCTGCCCACGGGAGGCCTCACTGTCAAGACAACAGAAAAAAAAAGGAAAAAAAAAAAAAACGCGTCCTTCTCTCTTTTGAAACATTTTGTCTCACGTCCTGGAACAGACGAGCGGCCGCCAGCCACAGGTCTGAGGGAGGGTAAGAGAGAGAGTGAGTGAGTGTGTGGTGTGAGGAGAGCCACCAGGTCGGGGATGACCTGGTGAGGGAGAGAGCTTGGTGTGAGGAGAACCACCAGGCCTTCGCACTTCTGAAGAACCTCTTAACTTTTAACTCATCATCGTTTAACCTTTAAGCCAGCTTTAAAAAACGAAGGGGAATAACATAAAACACACACACACACACACACACACACACACATGGACACACAAACACACACACATGCACACACACACATGCACACACACACACACACACATGCACACACAAATACACAAACACACACATGCACACACAAACACACACATGCACACACACACAAACAAACACACACACATGCACACAAAAACACACATGCACACACAAACACACACATGCACATACAAACAAACGCTGGCCATTGGTCACCATGGGCCCAACCGGGGGTTGGGCCCGCATGGGTTCGAATCCCTGGCATGCAAGTCAGCTTACACCCAAGCCTGGTATACTCCCCACAGGGCTGGTCGATAAATGGGTACCTGGTTTAGGCTGGTGTGTGTGTGTGTGTGTGTGTGTGTGTGTGTGTGTGTGTGTGTGTGTGTGTGTGTGTGTACGTTCATACATAGGAGTAAAGACAATGCAGATATACACACAAGATTAAGAGACGGGGCAACACAAGTGTAAAACACTCGTCCCGTGACACACGAACAGTAATCACACACACACAGTGGTTAATAGTTTAGAAAGGTTGTTTAAATCAATTACGAAACAAGACTAAGTATCAACACTTAATCATTAAAGGTGGAATAATAGATGCAGAAAGATCATATCAAAGATCATGAAGATGTCATGAGAAGAGAGAGGAACTCGAGAGATTTCAGAAACATAATCTTTAGATATAAATGAGATTCAGTTTAATGGACGGGACTTAAGATATACGTAAGAGAGAAAAAAAATGAATTCATTAAAAAGCAAATTAAGTCTGATGGATCTTTCCAACATGTCCTACAAGTTGATCAGCGGGAGGAAAGGAATGAAACACATGCAACAGTCGACTGGCAATAGCGGGGAGGGAGGTATGATTTCGAGAGCTGATCAACAAAGCATGAAGAATGATGGAGTGGAACATAAACCCAGGGCCATACTGACAGATGCAGACTGGGAATCGAATGAAGTTGTACAGAGACTATACACCGTTAGAGATGCAGTAATCAAAGACGTTTATGGTTTGGTTTATGAACAATTTAGAGAAGTGAGGAAGATTTGATAAAAAGTTAGAGACAGAGGTTGGTAATGCAACACTGATGGATCCTTCTACAAAGTATGTGGCACCAAAATTATAATGATTAGCTAAACTTGAGGATAAACGCTTATCACTATGTTTGGTTTGGAAGATCAAACTTCAGATAGGGTAGAAAGAGGAAAGAAAGAAGAAATGCTTTTTGAAAGGCAACAGAAAGCTATATTAGTGTCACACGAAATTCCGGTGGTAAAAGAAAGGAGAAGAATTGTTGCTTATAATCAAGCCGTAAAGGGATGACCAGTTATGGCTACGTTTAACTTGGAGTCAACTGGACAGGTGGTACGTAAACAGGAAAAAAAAAATGAAAATAGGGTGGAATAAAGTGGTGTATTCGTCAAATGTGATGGATCAAGGGAAAAGAGGGAGAAAAGCAAAGAATACAATCAAGAGGCAAAAAGTGGACATGCCAAGTGAGGCAAGAGGACGGAACAGCCCTGAAAGCTCAGCAGAGAGAGTAGGAGGAGGCCAAGGACATGGGAAGGATCAACCGAAACTAATGTATACAGTTGTTCATGGATTAGCAGATGATGGGGAAGAAACCGAGATTCAAGGACCGCATAAGAGAAGATACACTTAATGTTGTTGGAACTGTGTAAACAAATACTATCAAGATGATATCTCGCCCGTTCTGCCCGGAGGAGAACATGATAGTGAGGAGGGAAAGAGAAACCGAAGAGTAGTGAGGATTGGCCCTCTTGATAGACCTCAGCCAAAAGCTTCAAGGACTAGTGGAAGATGACTCATTCAGACAATACGTGATGGGAAGATTAACTCTTGGGAAGAAGTGCACAGTGGTTTGTGATCATACAATCCTCTAAATTATCTTTATGACGAAGGAGAAACCTACAATGATAACAGTGAAAGAACAATCATGATGGTATATGAATCAGTATGACAATCACTTTCTACAGATGGTAAAGCACTGATAATGGACGATTTCACTTATAAATAGAATGTGGGAATCTAGATTTTCATGGTAATAGGGAGTCATGGAGACACACAAGTTTTTAAAGTAAATATAGGAAAATTTCCTATGGCAAGATGCCAGGGAGCACAATTGGAGGAGAGGGATTGAAACACTATCACTACTAGGTCTTATCTTCACCCACGTGAATGCTGAGAATGCTATGCATGATACACCAGTTGGCAAAAGTGATCATGTAATGCTCAAGTTCTACTGTTTGGTAAAGGAGGAAGGTAAGGAGCGGAGATGAGACAAGGCGTTAAGATGAAACAATGCAAACCTGAACAATTTCTATAACATAAAATAGGAAATGGAATTTAGTAGGGAAGATCCAGGGCACTGCGGAGAGAGCTTCGGTGAAATCTACAGCCTGAAATACAGAGGGGTGGTAAAAAAAGAGGAAGAGAATGGTTGAATACAGAGTGATGGTAAAAAAGAGGAAAAGAATGGTTGAATAAGAGAAGTCAAAAAGGAAAGGAGCTTCGAGATGTGCAGCGAAGATATAAATGGCACACCAGCTAGCAAACACTTGCAAAGTATACAAGGGCAAGAAATGATTACACCAGGATAAAGAAGAAGAATCAAGGAATCTTTGAAAAGAATTTATTGACAAGGTAAGAGAAAATCAAACTTTTCCAGAAAATCATCAATGATGACAGTTAAATAGCACCTAATCAAGCTTTGCGACTGAAAGTCTAGAACTGTCGAGTATGACGTAATGCTATGCGAGAAACTCAATAACAAGTTCAAAAGTGTTTTCTTAGTGAAGGTGCCGTAGCCCTAACTCCAGTGGAATGGAATGGGCAGAATGTTCTAGAAAACTTTTGAGACATCTATACAACATGAATAGAATACTTACATGTCTTGATCCATACAAGACTCATGGTCCTGATGAAATCTCACCATAGGTGCTAAAGATGTAGGCAAATACGCTGCATAGAAATTCTTGAAATACTTTGCAAGATGTCACCGGAGGAAGGCAGAATGCCAGGGTGACAGAAAAGGGCGGACCTCATACTTATATGTGAGAAAAGAAAAAGGGAAGAGGCTTTAACTACAGACCAATCCCTCTGACGAGTGTGATCTGCAAGCTTCTGTGAAAGATGATTAGGAAGCACATAAATGACTTTCTACAGAGGAGAAATTACCCAAGTGAGAAACAGCATGGTTTTAGGGAAAGGAGGTTATGTGTCACAAACCTCTTAGATTTCTCCACGAGTGAGAGCTCTATTTTAGAAAATGGGAAAAATACATTGATTGGTTGCATCTGAACTGCCAGAGAGCATTTCACACTGTACCGCATGGGAGACTGATTAAAACGCTTGATCACCAAGGAGGAAGAAACGAAAACTCCTCCAATGGACAGATTATCTCGGTTGAAGGGAACAGATGACGCATGTCAAAAGAGTCTACTTCTAACAGGTCGAGGTGACGAACGGAGTGCCACAGGGTTCTGTTCTGGGACCATCATCTTCCAGGTCTATATAAATCATTGCCTGAAGGTATGGACTCCTACCTGAATATGTTTGCAAGGAAGTGAAAAACGAGGAGAGTTGCATCATTTCACAATGGGTTTGGTATATAGTTGATGAAATTCAACCGGAGCAAACGTAAAGTAACGAAGATGGGTCAAAGTGAAAAATAGCCTGAACATAATCCTTATCCAGCAGAAAATATACTTCAGGATTCTTTGTGTTTGAAAGACTTAGGAGTCGACAGCGTCATTAACCGGATGCCCTAGTCCCATTAGGAGAACAGTCAGGAGACAAACTGTCTGCTGATCAATATAAGATTAGCTTTCCTGTATACACGAGGCCAGTCATCCTGCAGATGAGGCATTGCCCCCATAAATCGCCGATGCTAAACAGCTGATGTTGAACCAAAAAGAACAACCTGACTTACCAGATCCATCTCCTGAGACGGTAGAAATGACGTCCGACACCAGCTTGAACGGCTCGAAAAATGATGCTCTCAATCATCCTCACACTTCTCAACTTGGGTCACCGCACCTGAAGAAGCACACAGGTTTAATAGTGAAGTTACCAAGGAGGGTAACACTGCTGGTACCAGCATTAATAAGAGAGCTAAGCTATAAGGGAAAGGCTAAAGGCTTTAAATTCTTAGAATCCCATTCCCTTCTTTAAGATCATCAGCGTTGATTTCGCAGTGCTGAGTAGGTCTACTGGTGATCTATGTAACTCATCTCTGGTCCTCGTCTCTCAGGGATTGAGAGTGAAACTTGTGTCGTAGTTTACGATATCTCTAAAGTACCTGACAGGGTGTGGCTTAAGTCTTTACTTTCTAATCTCCCTTCCTTTGGTTTCACTACTTCTCTCTCTCTTCTCTAACGCAGAGTTTCCTCTCATGACGTTCCATGACAATAGTCTTCGATGGAGTGACGTCCCCCTCCTATCCTATCAACAGTGACGTACCTCTCTATGTATCTCAGGTCAATGATCTCATGTTTACTTCTAACCGTATTCACTCCTCTGCTGATGATTCCGACTCACACATTTCATCTCACTTTTCCTGTAATCCTCTCATTAATACCCCACCCTCTCTCTCTCTCTCTCTCTCTCTCTCTCTCTCTCTCCTACTGATCATATTTTCTATCTTATTTCTGACCTGTGCGGCATTAGGGAAGTAGCAACTTTGTAAAATTTAATGGTGTTAAAACGCCATTTTTCCCTATCTCCCTTTCCAAGATTCATTTGTCTCCCTCTGTTCAATTTCAAAACACCACACTTCAGCCTTGCAATAACATAACATGTCGGACATCACCATTTTCTAAAAACTAGCAGTGTTTTATAGGTGCCTTAATTAACTTTCTTGCGAGCAGCTGTTTCACATCTATAGGAGTTTTATTCGCGCAAACATGGAATACTGCCCCCACATCTGAGGGTGTTCACCCTCCACCTCCCTATTAACCAGAGCGGAATCATAAGTCTTCCGTCTTATCAGTTCCCTTGGCATCACATCTCTTCAGCCTTTCCTATCCGTACGCCGCGATGCTGTTGTTCTCTCTGTTCTATAAACATGTAGTCCTCAGCCACAAAGTTTGGACCCGTGGCTTGGCTGCCGCATCCCACAACTTCTGTGTGAAGAACGGTCACTCGAGGATTGGCTGTCCTGATTCCTCCTCCTTTCCTAGAACAACGAAGCTGTGGAATATTCTTTCTTTGGTCTCTACCTCTTCATTGAACCTTTCACCTTTAAGAGTCCTGAATGATTTCGACTTTCTTTCTCTTCAACTTTTTTCTTTCACCCAATATGGTCTTGATTGGGTCATATCATTAGTCCAAGTTACATCGGTCACTAAATATATATGTCATTCAAACCTCCAACAGTCAGGATCGAACCCGGGACCCCTGTGCAACAGGCGGGAGCGCTACCGCTAGGCTATGGTCGCTCCTAATAAGGAAATGACTATTCGAATACTATGTACTCGAATACCCTTCGTCTCACGTTGGTGAGACGAAGGGTATTCGATGGTGAAAAGGTCTTCAAAAGATTCAGGGACTAAACAACTTGGTGCAAAATAAGAAATCAAAGTAGACACTTCTAAGAAATGATGTTAAGAAGTACTGTTGGAAGATAAGAGATGTGGATGAATAGAAGAAACTGAGTTATAAGATACATGAATGTGTACAGTATAACAAATTTCCAAAAGTTGCATGATAGTAGAGAATGTTCAAGAGATGAGATCCAGTGGGTGTAGACCTCCCTCCCCGTGTAATACGGGTAATCACAGGTAGGTAATTACAGTGGGTAATCACAGGTAGGTGATTACAGTCAACAAGATTGGACGGGAAGCTTGTGCTAGGATTTCTACCAATTTTGTGCTGAAAGTTAAGAGTATATTTAGAAAAAGTTTGGGGCAAAAATGAATTCTAGGAAGGAAAATCATCATTACAGCTGCAACAAAGTCTGTTAGATGGAAGTTATATAAAAGAAATATTGATGGCTTTTCATCAGAGGAGGAAAATATCCTCAAATAAAGACAATCAACTGAGGCCATGAAGGAGAGATTTGTTGTCGATAAACACAGAATCAAAGGGCACAGATTATGGATGAAAAAAAAATCAGAAATTGAGGAATCGAATAGAAAATATAAAGGAAAGTGTCATCAAATGGAAGTGGAACTTGAGGATATGAGAAATATAATAATGAAATAATAAACTCACGAACCTAAGGAACTTAGGGAGAAAATAAACACGGCAATAAATGTGTATGCAGTGGGAAGCGTCAGAAAGAGAGAGAGAGAGAGATCAACAAAAGGACATGTCCATTACATAGAGAGCAGAGCCTGTTGAAGAGTAATGGGAAACAGGAGCAGATGCTGGAGCTGAACAAGAGAAACGGGTGCACTGATTGACCCAGAGGAACACAGGCCTAGGGGAACACTGAAACAAAGGGACGTAGCAGATCACAAATCAATGATATAGATGATAATATACACGGCTGGAGAGGTGGAATTATCGGGGAAATGTATGGGGTGTCCGATGGAAGGTGTAGAAAGGTCCATAGCATTCAGGATCAGTCCCTGTTAGCGGAGATGGAGATTTTAGGAAAAAAGAAAAAGACATGGAGATTCATAAAGTAACAATGGAGGACACAGGTGACAAGCAAGATGCGCCGAAAGGGAGAACGTTTGTGGAAAGGAAAGAAGGTAAAGAGACGTAAGACTGATAGTAATCAGACTGGAAGAAAACCACATTTCAAGCCAAAAAGGAAAAGGAAGGAGAAGTAAGGAATACTCATTAAAAAGACATGTCAGGTGCAATTTCCGAGATGAAAAAAAGAAAAAGGAAACTGGCAGACACAGTGAGGACAAGAAGGAGATGAAGGAACGATGCCCATCTGTGTATGAGAGTTGTGTCGTCAGGAAGTACTTCAGCAGACAAAGAAAACCGAGAACGGAAGTGAGAGAGCTGTTCATCAGGGGTGTGAGACCGAGGGAAGTAAGAAACAATGTCAGAAGACACAAAGATGAGACACACAAGATAGCAGACAGCAAACCAGCCTCTCCACCACTACCTCAGGAAAGTCAGGAAAGTTTGGTGATGTGAATATCAGACACAGTTTGCGAAGTAGACGGGTTAGTATTAAATCGAAATTGCCAAGTCCAGGGGTCGAATTAGGAAAAATTAACCTGATGATGGAGACAAAACATATTATACTCTGTACTAATCTGCCCAGAGGAACAGACAAACAGGAAGAAAGAAAACAAAGGAGGAGGAGGAGGAGGCCTGACCCTCTTGAAACACGACAGGAAAAGGCTTCAGGAATACTGCTGGGTAATACACTCAAGCAACATAATGAAAAGAACAACCGTAGGAAAGGAATGCATAGAGGTGTTGATAATACACAAACCTCTAAAGAATTTTCTTGGACCACTGCAGTCATGCGGAGGTAAAAATGGTGGAACAATCTGGATGGTGCGGGAATCAGTAACATAATTACTCATTACAGATGGTAAAGGTTAGACAGTGAAGTATTTCTGTTACCGGAAGAGAGACTGTAAAAACCTGGACTCTCAAAGAGGTAGAATAATAAGAGACAGTTTCCTACACCGTGTTCAAGATGACCTCTTGTATCACCATGTCACCAGCAAGCTTTAATGAGAGGAGCTGATGCGCCATTATTACAAGACTTTATCTTTACCAATACTATTGCGGTAATTGAGAATAACAAATATGATACACCAGTCATAAAGTGTGTTCATGCAAAGCCCAAGTTAGACTTCGTGATACAGGAGTACGAGAAAAGATCATCGGGGAAACCAGCCTCCTATAAGAGAGATCATCATAGTAACTACAGAGAGATAAACAATATCTTATGAAACATTAACTGGGGAAAATGGAGTTCTGTAGCCATGGTACACATTGTCGTTATGGAAGCTTCCCCAAAACCCTAAAACGAAGGAGTTGGGGCGTTTGATATCTTTTCAGGCAAATAATGAGGAAAGTTTAGAAATTAACGACATATGGCTCAATATAAGATGGCAAATGTGAAAATTCTAGAAAAGACATAAGGAGAATTCTTAAGGGGATGGACCCATATGAGGCTCAGAGTCCTGAAGAAGCGTGCAGATATATCAGACAAACCGCTTGAAAAGTTTTTCTATATGTAGCACGCGGAAGTTATGGTGCCAGACCTCGTACTTATCTTTATGAGCAGAGACTGGCAAATTGCGCTGACCTGCAGACTAGCTACCCTGACGAGTGTAAACAGTAAGACTCTACGAAAGATGATCACAAAGCAAGCAAGTCGCTGCTTTCAATGAAGACCCTAACTATGTGAAGAAAAAACAAGCATTCATGGAAAGTTCATGCAATAACAGATCTCTTATACTTCCACGAGAGAGTAAGCTCAGTTCGAGACAAAAGAGGAGGATGGTAGGAGGGCTTGTGTCTGGAGTGCCACTGACGGTACAGCATGCAAGACGTTGGTAAAGAAGATGGACGGATCTTCAAGCAGAAACAAGAAGATTCAGTCAACGTATAGATGGATATATTGACAGATGAGAACAAAGGACAAATATCAGGGGAAAGACCTCTCGATTGTGGGTTACCAGTGGCCGGCCACAAGGCTCACTATGGGAACTACTGTTCTCCTTGATCCATGTACACGATCTGGCAGATGGAATGGAGCTATACCTCAATATGTCTGCGGATACGACCGTAGTAGTGAGGTAAATCATGACTGATGAAGATTGCCTTTATCTAAAGTAGAACCTAAACAAATTCTAAAGTCTGTCCGATGTATGGCTGATGAAATTCGACCGGAGTAAATACGAAGTAATGGGGAAGGGACGCGGAGGAAGACTTCCTCCATACGGGTATTATCTAACAAGAAATAAGCTGCAGGAATGTGTTTGTAAGAAGGACTTGGAATCGAGATTGTAACTTATTTCTCGTTAGACCTCCACCTGAAGACATTGCCATGCAGACACACAACGCGCAGGCGAATATAGCACATCCATTCAAGTAAACGGAAGGGGAAATATTATCAAACTTCACATTGTACATAAAGTAAGAACTACAATAAATTTTTCAAGTAAGGTCAGCATATTCAAAGAGACACAAAGAACTCAGAGAAGGTCATGTGTAGGGCAACAAATGCAAGAGAAGAATAAAGAGGAACGAGTAATAGTGAGAGGTAAGCGCCCATAAATTTGTCCAACTCTAAAGAGAGAAGAGTAAGGGGCGAGTTCCTCACAACCTTCAGGTTTTAAATCTAGTCTGATGATGTCAGCGGTGAAGTGCTTCTTGGGAGACGTATAGAGCTGGTTATCTTCACTATTAAGGGAGTCAATGGGCGGGATAATTAGGTAATAAAATTGTAAATATTGCCACCATCCAGAGGTTATGAAGGTTGTTTGGTGGTTAGGGACATTTTAAGAAATGAGACTCCATAAATGTAGGACAACCTCCCTAGAATTTCACAAGCAGGAAATTACAAACGGGTAGTTACACACACACACACACACACATACACACACACACCAAAAATACAAAGACAAAAAATCGAAGTGTTAGTGAACGACAAGAGGCTGTGCAACAATGATCAATGTCAGCAGAAAAGAAATTGTTTGTATTTTTGTGTTGATGAAGAACATACGGATGTGTGTCACTTGATTAATTACGACGAAATATCAAGTGTAAGTCATTCCTGCCGCCAGCAAAGCCTTAACCCACATACATCATCTCCCCACACGCCTCACCTGTTAACCCCCCCACCAGCCTTCCTCACGAGGCGCTTGTTAACACGAGGTTTATGTGTCAGCGTTTTACATCTTTCATTTATATCCGCGTTTTAATTTCCAGTGCATATTAGATTCTCTTTACTGCAACTTCCTAGAATTCCGACACAGACTTGTACGTTTTAACATTTAATCAATTTACACAGAATACTTGTACATAAAACAAGACTGGCTGTATCCATAATCTAGCAAGTTACCTGTATTAATGTCTGTATCTATGACTTCATGACAACGGCTGTAAGGACTATCTGTCCATAGATAACACATCACTATGTATAATCAGTCATTCCCATCAGCGTTTCGTATCGCATAAAATCCCAGTAATCTATATATCAAGTTTGTCTCGTTTGCAGAGAGTTCATAACCGCACCAGCTCTGTGGTATAGGAGGGACGTGCCTCGAGAGTCCAGTTCAGATTTTAACCTTTTGACTTGTGTTTATCTTGTCATCAGCGGCATCTTTGGACGCGGAGCATTTTGTGTTATTTTCACAGTATATGTTAGCCAGACTTCATATCACAGTGCTTGGGATTATAATACGTTGATACGTGAAATGGAAGGAAAAACACAGTCAGCCTACGTGCGCTGGAAGAACGAAACAAACGCTTTGAAGGAACGTGATAAGCACTTACTTGAGCCTTAAGCAACGCAGCGAGGGATCTGTAGTCATAATGGCAAGGAGTCCTATAGCAAGGGATGTCATACGAAGTCTTATTTTCATGTATATCGAATCCATTATATTTTTCCCCAGCACTCCAGCAGGTCACCAGTGTTGTGTGTGCACTGGAAAACTGGCTTCATTTATTTCTAATCTTACAAAGCTCTCTATACACAGAGTAGATGTCATTAAGTGTTTACTGAAACCTGCTTACCAGGTACGTCATGGAGTGAAACAGCCGACGTGAGTCAGAGCTAAGGGTACTGAAGCACCACAGACTGATCCTTCCTCTGTCAGTCACACAGACCGACCGCCCGGAGTATTACGGCGAGGTGCAAACCCTCCCAGTTGTTTGCCTTGGTCTCCACTAACAAACAACAATAACAAGAACGGCTTAAGGCTCTGGATGATGTCGAGGACAAGGAACATGAAGTTCATGACTCCATCATCTGAGGTGAGCTGGATGAGTTCGTCAGGAAATCTTCCAGCCATAAACGATATAATTTTAATTATGCTCAGGTGAATGATGCGCCTCGCGTGGCAGAGAACGTCTGTGATGGTGTCACTAGTGATACTCTTCCGCTGTGTTAGTACCAATCACATACCAGGTTCGATTCCCGGTTGTGGCAGTCGGTCCACAGTCAACCCAACTGTTTATCCACCGTTAGGGATCAGTAGATAAAATGGGTACCTGGCTCAGTCTACGGTGTATATTATATATATATATATATATATATATATATATATATATATATATATATATATATATATATATAGAAGCAATAACACAGCTGCATCTAGCAGTGCTAAAAGGTCATAACGCCCTCTATCTCCACCTAAGAGCCACTCACTATCATCTGTTCATTTTCAAAACATTAAAATTTACCCCCGTAATATCATGGATATGTTGAGTAAAGCCATAGCCTCCACTGTATTAGAAATATTACGTAAACCACATCACAAACTCTACTAACCAAAAGCTGTTAGTGTTACAGAGGTGCCGTAATTATTCCCCTTATTAGCAGCCACATTATTCCATATGCGCAGGCATTTTATTTACCCATGAATGGAGTAGTGCTCACATATCCGGAGGGTTCTTCCTCCACTCCTCTGTTAACCAGAATGAAAACAATAGCCTTACCTCTGGTTAATTCGCCCGTAATCTTCTCTTCAACTGCCCCTCTCTGTAAGCCGCGATATGCTACTCTCTCTCTTTTTTTTTTTTTTTATTCTACAGGTATCGTTTTGATCACTACTTTCGTGAGCTGTCTGCACGTGCCCTCGCATCCAAGGTTTAGACTCGAGGTGCACCTCTGGCTGATGCTGCTTCCTACAGTTTCTGTGTGAAAAAAAAAACATCATCCTCTCGAGAGCTGACCGTTATGATACTTCATTCTTCCCTCGAAGAACTAAGCTGTAGAATATTCTGTCCCACTTTTCATTCTGTCCCTCGTCCTATAGCCTTACTATCTCTCAGTCAGGTGTATACACCCACGGAGAGTCAGGTGTACACACCTGCGGAGCCTTGATCATTACATTCTCTCAATTTGTCTGACTAGAGTTGGCTGTTCACTGGGGTATGTTTTATACGTACCTTGTCAGTCATCCAGATATCGATCGCCTCCAGCTTAAGCTGATGCAGACAACTGATGGACAGAGCTCCCGGATGGGAGCGAACCTTAATACCAATATACATTATACATTAGTCATAAAATTGAGGAGCGAGTGTATAACTTGCACTACTGACCTGTACAAAGTAGATATGGAAAAAGGCCATAGATGTAATGATCGCTGATGATTTAGAGGCAAGTTTATTAGTACACAGAAGCAGTGAGAATGCGAATATATTTTCGGGATTTACAGGAAGGTTATTCGAATTCAAGTCTAAGAAATAATTCTTTCTGGTGCGTCCCCCCATCTTGGATGGTGTGCCCAGATTTGGTCATCCAACTTGAAGAGAAGAAAAGAATAGAAAGAACGAGCACAAAACAGCTGCTGTGCGTAACCAAGATTTATCATATTTCATTCTTACGTATGGATACAAACTCGTGGGTAAACCTTCTGCTCCGAATGTGGGACAGAACCTCTCTTCAGTGGAAGTGATGACATATGGACTGACCTGCCAGCCTGTGTAGTTGGAAGCTTCATTATAGATACGTTTCAGGATAACCTTGACAAACCCTTCGCTTCAGACCCACGACTGACATTATCTACGTAGCTACATGCAGAATTCATCGGTATTTCTCCTTCATTCATTTATCAGCGTTTCTCTTGCTTCCTGATCCTCTTCCACAATCACAAACTCTCTGGAAGGAACCCAGTGTTCTGTTGCCGTTTCTCTTCCTCTGTATTCCTTTGTATCTCACGAGCAGGGGTCATGTTCCACGCCATGACATACCCATTTCATGTCAACCTGATATACCCCCCATGTTGAAGTGATCACCTCATGTTAACGTGACGATCTTAAGTTGCATTGATCTTATAATGTTGAGGTGATCATTTATGTTGACATAATCCCCTCATGTTGATGATGTCATGTTGACATGATTCATGTTGATCTGATCATATCTTGACATGTTCCCCTTAGGCTGATTTGATCATATATTGACATGATCCCTTCATGTTGCTGTGAGCCTTTCATGTTGATATGACCTCCTCATGTTAATATGGCTATATCGTATTGACATGATCCCCTCATGTTGATATGATCATATCAAATGGACATGATTCCCTGATGTTGATGTGACAATCAATGAGAGGGAGGGTTGTGGCAGCAGTAGTAGTACCGGCCCTTACCATGACCTTTCCCTCTCAGTTAGACTTGCCTCGTCTTTCTGTTCACCACACCAACATTCATGGGCTCTCTAGTAACCTCTCCTCTGTTGAACACCAGCTGTCTAGCACCTCTCCTACTATCTTGCTTCTCTCTGAGACACAGTTGTCTAATGATGTTCTCATTAGCCCCTATTTCATATTTAACTATAACCTCCACTCACGATTTCGGTTCAACACACCTGTTGCACGCTTCTTCAGTAAACTCAGACAGAATATCTCAGTGGGACACAAATTATCTCGTTAAATTCAATGCCTCCAAGACCCAGTTTCTACGCATCTCTCTATCGAAAACTCCAACTCTCGTCTCTCGGTAATTCCACCTCTTGACTCATTGAACATATTTGGTATTGCTGTAACATCCACGCTTTCTTGGAAACCCCACATTACAGGAATAGCTAAGTCTGCCTCTAAGAAACTGCGTGTTCTGTTTACATGCGAGACTTCTCTTCTGAACAGTTGCTCCGTTTATACAAGTTCCTGATTCGTCCGTATATGGAGTACTGCTCTCACATTTGGGGTAGTTCCGACAGAGTCGAGTCGAAATCAGTCTGGATCATAAACTGTCCACTGACTTCCAAACTTGAGCCCCTTGCCCTACGCCGTAATGGTGGTTCACTTTTCCTCTATATGTATTACTTTGGCATTTGCTCCCGAGACCTGGCTGCTCATGTGCCCACACCACTAGCTAGACCACGCAACACTCGGCAAGCTGCTGCGTCACATGATCATTGAGTAGCCATCTGCAACTCAAGGGTGAGGCCATTTTGATATCTGTTTCTTTCCCTACACGTCGAAGCTTTGGTACGCTTTACCTTCATGTTTTTCCCATTAACTATGACCTGGCACATTTCAAAAAACAGGCTTTTCGCTTTATGAAAACTTCGTAAGTACTTTCCTTTGTCTTTCCTTTCACCGCTTAATAATTCTTTCTATATTTCAAGTAAGGCCCGGCCTTGATGTGGAACTTTTGTCCCTGACTGGAGCCTTCAGCATAAAAAGAAATATCATACTGACATGATCCCTTCATGTTAACGTGTTATGTCGACATGATCTCTTCATGTTAACGTGTTATGTCGACATGATCCATTCAAGTTGAAGCGATCATATCTACATATCACATTAACATGAAGGGATCATGTCAATATGATATTTCTTTTTATGCTGAAGGTTCCAGTCACGGATATGTTGGGGCCGGACCACCATACAATGACCTGTTTACATGGTGACCTTGTATACCACCAAATGTCAGACACTAACATTTGAAGAGTAAAAATTTCCACTCCCCATAATAATCGTTCTTACAGAAATGTCAGACTGGATCACTATGAAAAGTTTGGTGGTTTGTTTGGGCTCCATGCCAATCAAGCTGCCAGGGTCATTAAGGCAGTCAAACGTCAAGCTTCATCCATCACACTGATAAGTCCTCAGTTGCTAAGGATAATGCTAAGGTCACATTCGTTACCACAGGGTACATGGCTCATGTCAGGGTAGAAACATCAGGGTCCAGCCAGAAGAATTATGTAAAAAAAAAAAAATCTATAGCTGGTCCAAAATCATACCGGCTGTTGAAGGGTATTATATGATATATATATATATATATATATATATATATATATATATATATATATATATATATATATATATATGCACAGAAGTACACAAAGAGCGAGTTTATCAAAGATGCAGGTAAACCCACAAGAAAAGGGAAAGAACCAAGTGTCAGACGCTTTCGTATCATTGTATAATCAAGACTAAATACAGACACACACAACCAGCCGCCACTGAGTGAGGCCGGAATATGAATGAAGGAACAGATGAAGTAATTAGGCACAGGTCATCCTCGATAACCTCACCTTTCTCGAATTACAACTTCAGGTTAATCTAAGTTCTGGAAAACATTTCGATTATTTTTCCATTTATAAAGTCATCTAATTTGTATCGACCAAATTACTGATTCGTATCAATACCTCTACTGTGTTTGATAAGAGATGATACAAAAATATCTATGTATCCATTATTGCATGTGGTAACCTAAACACTGCTCCGGTCACTTTGATAACCAAAGTCTTTGAGGTGGACCAATATACATAGATCCTTAACCATAAACTATTTTCATGTCTAACCCTGATATCAAAAACCTTACCAGTTTGTCCAGTGTAAAACTGATCACACTATTTACATGGGATATTCTACACACAACCTTTCTGAGAATTTACAGAATTTCTGATAAGACTTTATTTGACATTATAAGAAATTCTATAACATCTCAGGAGGGTTGTGTGTACAATATCCCATGTAAAAAGTGTGATTAGTTTTACATAGGTCAAACTATAACGTTCATGATATCAGGGCCATCAAGATCCACATCCTCCAGTCTCGCTGATTGAACCATCACTCCACTGAGCAAAACATCAACCAATATAGGCAACACATACAAGACATATATGTCTCACGCTAAAAACAATAAAGCAACACAAACTAAATGCCCTTAGAACACCAGCTGGCACGAGATTTGGACAATTCATCCGCTCCACTTTGAACTGCTACTCACCTGCCTGGTCTTCTGTCCCCTCAGGAGCGAATATAACAAAGCTACTGCAAACTACACAAGATAAAGCACTCAGAATATTCCCAAACACTGATGCTATCCGACTCGAGGTTCGTGTCCTGGCAAACACCATTTTCTTTCTTTCGCCTATTGCTCTCCTAATGCTATGACTTCCTTAGACTATCTAAACTCTGCCATGAGATTCTAACATCCTCTCACCCGAGAGTCGAGATCCTCTACCTATGCCTAAGATGTCAACGTTCATCACTGGGAACGGCTGAAGTCCCATACGGATGGTGAGGGGATGGAAGACCCCATATTCTCTAGTCTCAGTGAGCTAGAGCATATTATCGCCCATCCTACCCATAACGCTGATCGATGTGACCACTGTGTCTTTCACCTCTGATTCTTCGCGCCGTAGCTAAGCAATCACGCCACCAGTTGGTTCATCTGATCACACTCTCATGAATGTATCTATTTCAGCAGCATCTTCCCCTCCAGCAGCTCCGTCTTAGCGTGAATATTGGCACCTCAACAAAACTGGTGAACAAAGTACGAAAAAAAAATTCTGACCTTCATTTTGAAGATTACTCTCTCTCTCTCTCTCTCTCTCTCTCTCTCTCTCTCTCTCTCTCTCTCTCATGTGGTGGTCCTTATGTCGCCGCCAAACCAGGTGAAATCTGGCTGTTTAATGCCTACAGGACCCAGTTTCTGCCCATCCATCTATCGAAAACTCCCTATCACTCTCCTCTCTCCTTTGATGTATATGTAATTCCACATCATGCCTCAGTGAACATACTTGGCATTACTGTAACATCCACACTATCTGGGAAACCCCATAAAAATAGCAGAGTCTGCCCCTAAGAAACTGGGTGTCCTATTTAGATGTAGAATCTTCTTTTTTTTTTTTTTTCCAAACAGTTTTGCTCCGTTTATACAAAGGATTGATCCGTCCTTATATGTAGTGCTGCCCTCACAGCCTGGATGGCTCTACCTCTGCCTCTAGTCGGGTTTAATGCGGCCGGACGTATCCTCTCTCCCAAGCTAACTTCAAAACTTTACCCCACTGCCCTACGTCACTATATTGCTTTAATTTCTCTCTTCTATAGTTATTACTTTGGTTTTTGTTCCCGAGAGCTGGCTGCTTGTGTAACCCCCACCATTAGCTAGACCACGCAATACTCGGCAAGCTGCTGGTCCCTGGGACCCCAAGAGTGGGTCGTTTTTATGGATGTTTCTTTCCCTAGACCTCGAAGCTTCGGAGCCCTCTACCCTCTCATGGTTTTCCTAATAACTATGATCTAGCACATTTTGAAATATTTTTCAATTTCACCCAAACCCGTAACTACTTTCCGTTCTCTCTTTTTCCCTTTCATCAAACTTTTAACATTTCAATTAAGACTTGGCCTTGGTGTGGACTTCTGTCCATGACTAAAGATTCTAACGCAACAAAAGAATCTCTTTTTTTTCAGGTTGTGAGCAGCTTGCCTCTCCCTACAGGCCCCCAGTGAGGAAGCGAAGCCCTGGAGCAGTCGCCAGCACCTCCAGAGACAGGTCTTGTCTCATCGGTGGTCCAGTGCTGTCCTCGGTAGCCCGAATTCAATTCTCGGACGTGCAATGTAATTTACACAAACACACACATTATATATATATATATATATATATATATATATATATATATATATATATATATATATATATATATATATATATGCCACAACATGCGAAATGGATGGGGTTGTTAGGGAGGTGAATGCAAGAGTTTTGGAAAGAGGGGCAAGTATGAAGTCTGTTGGGGATGAGAGAGCTTGGGGAGTGAGTCAGTTGTTGTTCGCTGATGATACAGCACTGGTGGCTGATTCATGTGAGAAACTGCAGAAGCTGGTGACCGAGTTTGGTAAAGTGTGTGAAAGAAGAAAGTTAAGAGTAAATGTGAATAAGAGCAAGGTTATTAGGTACAGTAGGGTTGAGGGTCAAGTCAATTGGGAGGTAAGTTTGAATGGAGAAAAACTGGAGGAAGTAAAGTGTTTTAGATATCTGGGAGTGGATCTGGCAGCGGATGGAACCACGGAAGCGGATCATAGGGTGGGGGAAGGGGCGAAAATCCTGGGAGCCTTGAAGAATGTGTGGAAGTCGAGAACATTATCTCGGAAAGCAAAAATGGGTATGTTTGAAGGAATAGTGGTTCCAACAATGTTGTATGGTTGCGAGGCGTGGGCTATGGATAGAGTTGTGCGCAGGAGGATGGATGTGCTGGAAATGAGATGTTTGAGGACAATGTGTGGTGTGAGGTGGTTTGATCGAGTAAGTAACGTAAGGGTAAGAGAGATGTGTGGAAATAAAAAGAGCGTGGTTGAGAGAGCAGAAGAGGGTGTTTTGAAATG
Source organism: Panulirus ornatus (assembly GCF_036320965.1). Taxonomy (NCBI): domain Eukaryota; kingdom Metazoa; phylum Arthropoda; class Malacostraca; order Decapoda; family Palinuridae; genus Panulirus; species Panulirus ornatus. The sequence goes on from NC_092234.1 coordinate 60,845,425, forward strand.
GTTTGGGCACATGGAGAGAATGAGTGAGGAAAGATTGACCAAGAGGATATATGTGTCGGAGGTGGAGGGAACGAGGAGAAGTGGGAGACCAAATTGGAGGTGGAAAGATGGAGTGAAAAAGATTTTGTGTGATCGGGGCCTGAACATGCAGGAGGGTGAAAGGAGGGCAAGGAATAGAGTGAATTGGATCGATGTGGTATACCGGGGTTGACGTGCTGTCAGTGGATTGAATCAGGGCATGTGAAGCGTCTGGGGTAAACCATGGAAAGCTGTGTAGGTATGTATATTTGCGTGTGTGGACGTATGTATATACATGTGTATGGGGGTGGGTTGGGCCATTTCTTTCGTCTGTTTCCTTGCGCTACCTCGCAAACGCGGGAGACAGCGGGGAAAAAAAAAAAATGGGAAAGCGACATTAAGATCACAGGGAAATGAAATGAGCGACAACTTATAGAGATAAATGTCTAAGGGAATTCTTCACAAATCATTATACACAACGGAGTAAAATGCAAGGCAATCCAAAAAATATGCGACACACACACACACACGAGAAAGCTTGGAAACAGTAAATATTAGCAAACATGAAAAAGCGAGTAATATCAACGAAGGCAGGGGCTTAACCCAAGAGAACGAAAAATGTCGAAATATTGAGTGTATAACAAGATAGTGAGAATTCAAGCTTAAGGGAAAAGTTGGGGAAGTCAAGTTCCTCACAGAAGTGAGGAAGACCCATATGATGAAGCAGGTGCGAGCTTTACATTAGCATGAAGGTGCTCGTGGGATATACACGTTGTGTCCCACCCAAGAACAAAGCAGGAGCTACCGTAGGATGGCAGGATGTAATCCCATTGATCAATGAGAAATTGGTAGAGCTGGTATGGGTGAATGGCTGTTATGTGAGAGGAGCCGGCTGACCCTAAGTGACCAGGTGAAGTATGCACACGTACAGCCACCCTCAGCATGAAGCGGTGATGCCCACTACGGTGTAACAGGGAAGTGATGTCAAGTGATGAAAACTTCACGGCAGACGTGGAAGACAGTCTCAACCCTCAGCAAAACTCCCCTCCTCCTACACTGAAGAATAGACGGCTGAGACAACGGGCCACATCAATATGATAGGTCGGTCGGCCCAGGAGATAGAAGGCTGGCTGACCGGGCCGAGCCATGTCAACAACAGGGCGATGCATGTTGTCACCAGATTTCGTTGGAGTCATGCAGTCACACATACTGTTGCCTCTCGTACAGCTAAAACATTCTGAGAAGACAGGCAGATCACGTCGCCCGTGAATGACAGCGATGATAAAGGCAGACGTTTGAGTAAGGCACGAAAGGCACTACGTGTATAGGGGTTTGTCTCTTCACCCCTAACCCGGTAGCAGGGGTTGTATGTACGTAGCCCAGAAATGGTGGGAAACATGAGAGGCCTCGAGGTTACATATCTACGGCAGGTGAGGCTAAGTTAACAATGTCAGTGGAGCAAGATGACCTCCCCCCTCCTCACCTCCGGGCAGTGGGGCCGCAGTAGCCAGCGAGGGGAGCTGAGGATGTTAGTTGATGGTGTGGTGTGCAAACTGCAAGTGGGTGATAGGGCAACACCAACACAGCAAGACGACAAGTTGCGCACCAGGCGGTCGCGACCAGAACTGGAAAAGGCGTCACTCAACATAAACACACCTTGAGCACAAGACGCACAGCAAGAGTCAAAAAAACTAGAGGCAGGAGACGCAGATCCATTGAAAGTTTGCACCCTGTTCAGGACAAGAGCTAACGTACTCGGTAACAACACAAACACATCCACACGCAAATATATTATCCCTGGGGAGAGGGAATAAAGAATACTTCCCACGTATTCCCTACTTGTCGTAGAAGGCGACTAAAAGGTGTGGGAGCTCAGGGCTGTAAATCCTTCCTTTCAGTATTTACTTGTCCAAAAGAAAGAGCAAAAAAGGGGACCAAGTGAGGATTTTTCCCTCCCGAGACTAAGCTGTCTGTTCTTGGCGAAGAATAGTCAGTTGATATACAAAGAAGATGCGTCTTAGCTTCGCCTCTTGTTTGTATATCATCTGACTGTTCCAAGTCTTCTATCTCGTTCTTGTATCTCCTCTGACGATATGATCATTACACGAAAGTGCACTTGGGAACTTACTGCGTTTTAATTTGCTTATGGTTTTCAGCAATTATTAGATCACTCGCACCACTGCGAACTATTCCAATATATATATATATATATATATATATATATATATATATATATATATATATATATATATATATATATATATATATTGTAAAGGAGGTAAATGCAAGAGTCCTGGAAAGAGGGGCAAGTATGAAGTCCGTTGGGGATGAGAGAGCTTGGGAAGTGAGTCAATTGTTGTTCGCTGATGATACAGCGCTGGTGGCTGATTCATGTGAGAAACTGCAGAAGCTGGTGACTGAGTTTGGTAAAGTGTGTGGAAGAAGAAAGTTGAGAGTAAATGTGAATAAGAGCAAGGTTATTAGGTACAGTAGGGGTGAGGGTCAAGTCAATTGGGAGGTGAGTTTGAATGGAGAAAAACTGGAGGAAGTGAAGTGTTTTAGATATCTGGGAGTGGATCTGTCAGCGGATGGAACCATGGAAGCGGAAGTGGATCATAGGGTGGGGGAGGGGGCGAAAATTTTGGGAGCCTTGAAAAATGTGTGGAAGTCGAGAACATTATCTCGGAAAGCAAAAATGGGTATGTTTGAGGGAATAGTGGTTCCAACAATGCTGTATGGTTGCGAGGCGTGCGCTATGGATAGAGATGTGCGCAGGAGGATGGATGTGCTGGAAATGAGATGTTTGAGGACAATGTGTGGTGTGAGGTGGTTTGATCGAGTAAGTAACGTAAGGGTAAGAGAGATGTGTGGAAATAAAAAGAGCGTGGTCGAGAGAGCAGAAGAGGGTGTTTTGAAATGGTTTGGGCACATGGAGAGAATGAGTGAGGAGAGATTGACCAAGAGGATATATGTGTCGGAGGTGGAGGGAACGAGGAGAAGAGGGAGACCAAATTGGAGGTGGAAAGATGGAGTGAAAAAGATTTTGTGTGATCGGGGCCTGAACATGCAGGAGGGTGAAAGGAGGGCAAGAAATAGAGTGAATTGGAGTCATGTGGTATACAGGGGTTGACGTGCTGTCAGTGGATTGAAGCAAGGCATGTGAAGCGTCTGGGGTAAACCATGGAAAGCTGTGTAGGTATGTATATTTGCGTGTCTGGACGTGTGTATGTACATGTGTATGGGGGGGGGGGGCCATTTCTTTCGTCTGTTTCCTTGCGCTACCTCGCAAACGCGGGAGACAGCGACAAAGTATAAAAAAAAAATATATATATATATATATATATATATATATATATATATATATATATATTTCCAGGAGACAACCCCTTCCATCCCTACCATCCTCGTGTCGTTGTCCATCTGCTTCACGATCCCCTGTATGGTGAACTGGAGAAGATCTCCGCCCCATCAACATTACGTCATACACTGGGCGTCACCTTCCCCCCCGCCGCCTCCCACCACCATTCTTGTGTTGTGGCTACAAACGACCACCACCGCCCCAGCCCTCCTTGTATCGTGGGCTGGACACGACCTGCGCCCGTCATCCTTAATGTCGTCGGCAGGAGACGACCCCAGCCCCAGAGATCATAACGTTCGTAGGATGAGACCGACCCACACACTCCCACAATCCTTGTTTTGTCGGCTGGGGACGACGACCTCCTCCTCCTCCTCCTCCGTACCATCAACCTTGTGTTGTCGTTCCTGTTGCCAGTCATTTTTGTGTCGTGGGCTGGAGAGTATCCCCGACCCCTACCATCCTCGTGCCGTGCACTGGGTTCGACCCCTGCCGCCCCAACCATCTTTGTGTCGTTGCTGGGAACGTCCTGGGCCATCAGGGTGTCGTGGCTGGGGACGAATCCCACCTTATCATCCAGTCGTGCCCTGGGGACGACCCCTTATCCCCACCATCCTTATGCCACTGCCTGGGGACAACCCATCCCTCCATCGTGGGCTCGGAGGGCTACTCCTTCCTCCACTGACCATGTGTCTTGTCTGACGACACTCCCGCTCCCTGCATTCCCTGTGTCGATCGTTAGCTGGTGCGTACGACCCCCGCCAGCGATGTGTCGTGGGTTGCGCCAACCCACGCCCTCCCCATCCTTAAGTCTTGGAACCGCCCACTCCCCACTATCCTCGTATCATGGGTTGGGGTCGACCCCTACCATCTTCCCATGTGGCTGGGGTGATCCTCACCCTATCATCACGTCGTGGGCCACAGACGACCCATTTCCCACCATTCTTGTTTTGCGAGTTGGGGACGACCCCCTCTCTACAACTCCTGTCTCATGGGCTGGAGACTACTCCTCTCTTCCGTCCTTGTCTCGTAAGGCCGAGGACGACCCTCCTTCCCTACCACCCTCGTCTAGTGGGACTGGAACGACCCCCCATCCATCCTTGTCTCGTGGGCTGGGGACGACCCCTTTTCCTACCACAACGAGTTTCGTGGGTACAGCTTCCTCCCTCCCCACCACAGTAACACACAATACGGCCCCCGTGTTAGCCTCGCCTGAACGGGTTCCTCTGATCAACATTTCACAAATCTATCTCGGCGGTCGCACAGCCCGTCCCGCCCACAAGGTCCCGACACTCGTCAAACATTTTGCCTCAGAATTGTTGGAGGGGAAAATTGTACCAGCTGATGACGGGACGCTGGCGTCCTCCAGCCACAAGAACATCGTACCAGCTGTTGGGACGCTGTCGTCCTCTAGCCACAGGAACATCGTACCAGCTGTTGACGTGAAGCTGTCGTCCGCCAGCCATCGTAACATCGTACCAGCTGTTGACGTGAAGCTGTCGTCCGCCAGCCATCGTAACATCGTACCAGCTGTTGACGGGAAGCTGTCGTCCGCCAGCCAGCCACAACATGTCTCTCTGGCATCTCTCACTTGTATCTCTCTCGATGTCTGACACAGGAAGACCCCCAGTATATCTCGCTCTACCTCTCGCTGAAATTCTGGAATAAATCCCCCGGGAAAATCCCTCAGTAATCCCTTGTGTAAATCAGCCGCAGTTAGGGATAATCCCCTCTGGATGCTGCCTGCTACTGTGTTTCGTCCTGGGATTATGTACGGCGCATCACCAACTGCTATATTAACATTATTAACATGTGATGTTTGTCGTACTAATAATATTAACACTCAGGTGATGATATTCCTGATGATGATGAATAATAACCCTAAGGTGGTATCTGCCATACAAACATCATTAGTATTACAATGATAATTGTTATAACATCTAGAGTGAAGTCGTAATATCGACAGCGACTGTTATCATCGGAGACAATGAACGGAGTCGTAGTTACTGTAAGTAGTAGCAATATGAAGACAACTTCTCTTATACTAATATCTTTTGAAAGATGGGATGATAATTCCCATACGAAGAAGAATAACAATGTGGTAATACTTCTCACATTAACATAATCAAGTTGGTCAGTTAGCGGAGTGAAGGACGAGCTTACTGCTTGTGCACTCTGGCTGCTGACCACCTCCTGTGTTCCAGAGCGAGAGAGAGATTTTAATCTTCCATTTCAAACTACTCCTTCCTTTGGCCCACCTCTTCTTCCTATCCTCTGGCCACCTTATTAACGAACAGAAAGACAGATAGAGAGACCGACAGACAGAATAAAGAGGCTACCAAAACACTTATGAACAAATCCTGACCAATTGAACGTGAGGGAATGTTCGTAATGGAACTTAATTAATTTCAGAATCGTAGGGGACCAAATTTACGCTATATATGTACACAACGCTGTCCAAATATATATATATTCACCTTGTTCACATAAGCTTATGATACGCTCATTGTATGTCTTGGACACACGTGTTTACCAAATGGCGTCCTAGCTACGTCTCTTCGTTGTATATCAACTGACTTCTATTTCTCTCTTGTGTCTCCCCTGATGACGTGATTATTACACGAAAGTGCACTTGGGAACTCGATGTTTCATTTTCCCCGTGGACTCATAGGAATAGAGAGAGAGAGAGAGAGAGAGAGAGAGAGAGAGAGAGAGAGAGAGAGAGAGAGAGAGAGAGAGAGAGAGAGAGAGAGAGAGAGGACGACCAAAGCCAAGGTACTATTGGTATATAAATCATTCATTATATTCCACTCAGCGTCTTAAATATACCTTCGCCCATCTTCAGAAGTCTGTTGCCTGAAAATCTTGATATGATAAAGATCATAAATACAAGTTGATTAAAGGTTTTTTAAAACTTACTAGAGTAACTAATATTGTCAAATAAGTGAATGACACTTACAGTTTCCTGGAATCATGAACCACAAAACATCCACAAGTTCTCTAGGGTTTCCAGGTATCGTCTCTCTTTATGGATACGAGTATTTTACTCAGAAACTGATTGAAAGTTTTTTATAACTCGTCTGGATGATGAAAGATCATAACACATTTACTAATACACAGTTAAAAAAAAAAACTTCGGAGAATATCCACACAGTGCAAAGCAACAGTGAGTTTTGCTCTAGAGTTGCCAAAATGGTTCACCCAACACAACGTCTGTATCAACACTGATTCGTTTTCTTGGTCGTTAACTCACACCAAGATCCGTTAACTTAACGCGACAAAATTTTCCAAGACTGGCAAAAAAGTCACAAATATACTTTACATCAGTTATGAATAACCGATGTGAGAGAACAACAACAAATCAGGATTTACCCATCTGTATAGAAGAAATCTACCTGGAATACGGTGATCTTAACAGAAAACGTTATGTCATTATGGGGAGGCTAATGTAACTCAAGTTTATCTTATTACATGCACAGGTACGGTTGTCTTATTGCTACCTACTTCAGGTTTGATTTGCCTGCTATTTTGTGATTCAAGTACTCTGATGTCTAAATCACTGTCACCATGATCTATCACACAAAAGTTATCGAAACAATCTACCATTGCGCTGGTGGCAGTTCCCTAATTGAAGAGCGAGGTGGGTTTGTCACGAGTTGGTCAGTTCAGCAACATCGACCCAGGTGTTCACTATAACTTTATAACATTACAACCAAGACATGAAACTTTATAGATGATATGAGACATAAGCTCCTTGGGCACTGGATCCTTGGTTATAAACTGTGAATGAGTTTATGAATGTAAATTCTAAAATGAGACGTGTCGATGGTATTTGGAAATCAATCTACTGACCTGTTTTCTAATTCTAAAACTTTTTTGTCCATTGAAAGGTAGTATGATATACCTAACGGTTTATAGATAGACTGATAGACAGACATAGATAAAACCACACGAGAAATGAAATGGTAGCAGTAAGACCTTTCGTTTATCACATCTTTAGGCTAAGTGTGACAGACAGATAAAGTAACAAGCAATATATGTGCACAGAAGAAACTCAGGTGGTTGTGGAGTTCAACAAAATTGACAAGTCAGGTCATAACAGGTCAACTGGTCATTCCTGATTGACACCTCAGGTCACAGCAGTTCAGCTAAGACCGAAACCTTTTACATACCAAATCTGATCGTTATTGAATCACAGTAGAATGTCTATAGGACATGTCTATGTTTTGATCATGAACTTTATAGATTATACAAGATTCTGTTATTCTATCCAAAGAATACTTAAGTTTACCAATGTAGCGAGCACTACTCCAGTCAATGTGATGGTCCTCCATAGCTTTATGATGTAATAAGACTTATTTTCTTGACCATTCTTGTCTGACCTATGTAATATCTCTCACAGTCTTTACATATATTCTTATATACACATCCAGTCATGTCTTCAGGGCTGTTCTTCATTGGGCTGTCTTTTTTAGTATAACTATGAAAAAGTTATCTTTAAATCTAATTCTTTAATAACTGGCATATTTTCCAAAACAAAATGTCATTATAAGGAAGAACGAAGTTTTCAATTCTATTACCATCCTGTCCACTCTATGGAGCAGTATCAAACTTCTTCCTTACTATGTCATGGCATTCATTCTAAATGTACATTGGGTACAGAAGTTTGCTCTTCTATACTTCACATATTTCTGAGCTTTTGGTCTATGAATTCTGGATCTACAATCTTGTCAACTCTGTGGTTCTACCCCTAATATGAACTCTGGCCAGCTCTTTGATTATAATCTACCTGAGTAGTATAAGCGAATCCTTAAACAAATTGAGAACATAAGAAACTGATAATGCTGAATTAGCAGTCATGTACAATGATTCATGGTTGAGACATCTACCACACACATGTGTGTATAATATATATATATATATATATATATATATATATATATATATATATATATATATATATATATATATATATTGGAAAGGATCACAATTTTGCGCGTGATCAAGTATATTCCTACGAGTCCACGGGGAAAATGAAACACGATAAGTTCCCAAGTGCACTTTTGTGTAATAATCACATCATCAAGGGAGATACAAGAGAGAAATATAAATCAGCTGATATAAACGAAGAGACGTAGCTAGTACGCCATTTGGTAAACATGTGATTGTCCATGACAGACAAATTGTTTACAAATCTTATCGATAACAATAAAGCTATCCAATTTATATAGACCTTCACTAAATTTAAGGTTATAATTCCTTGTGTATTCAATGATAGAAGATTCAATGATATTTCTTGTGGTACTGGAGTTAAGAGTTAATAACTGAGATGGCATTACTCCAGTTAATACAATGATCGTAGTTTTTAACGTGATCAAACAAGGCATTTGATACTTTTCCTGTTTTTATACTATATTTATGTTGCTTAAGTGACAAAGATCCTTACCTGTCTGCCCAAGATAAAACATATCACAATTTCCACATGGCATTTTATAGGTGCATCCAGGAGAATTTTCTGGCGAGTTCCTGATTAAGATATCCCTTATAGTATTATTGTTGCTGAAAGCAACATTTACATTAAAGGATTTAAGCAACATGGGCAGTAAAGTAAAATTATTATTAAAAGGGGGAACTGCTTACGAATTTCATCAACAATAAAGCTATCCAATTTGTATAGACCTTCACTAATATCAAAGATACAGTTCTTTGTTTATTCAATAATAGAAGATTCAATGATATTTCTCGTGGTACAAGAGTTAGAGTTGATAAATGAGATGGCATTACTCCAGTCAATACAATACAATGATCATAATTTTTGATATGATTGAATATGGCATTTGATTCTTATTCTGTTCTTATACTATAATCATGTTGCTTAAGTCTAGCAAAAATATCCTTACCAGTCTCACCAACATTACACGAAAGTGCACTTGGGAACTTATCGTGTTTCATTTCCCCGTGAACTCAGGAATATACTTGATCACGCGCTCAACTGTGACCCTTTCCAATATATGTGTGTGTGTGTGTGTGTGTGTGTGTGTGTGTGTGATCAACGTATGGGTATCACAGGTCACACAACCATAGCATACCAGAATCTTTACCTAGGGGTACACTGATCACTGTGAAGACTTCCAGAAATTAAGAGGATGTAGGGAGCGGTAGAGCAGAGAAAACACTGTCATCACACCCTCTATGGCGTGTCATTATGAACCATTACTAAAAAGAATATATGACAAAAGAATGATCCACATCCCCTGCGATATGTCATTAGTAACTATTGGTGAGAAAATAAAGCAGACTGACAGACATACGGTCATTATCTCTGACAATAAGCAGGTAAGAACCATTTATATCAGACAAGACTGATCATCGCCACACAAAATTACATAGAGCCACTAGTAATTCAGCTATGGGAGTCAGTGCTAAAGGGGAAGTAAATCACTTAGGAACGTTAACAAGAATAAAGTCACTGACCACGCATGAATGGGGGGGTGAGGGAAAGGCAGGGGAAGGTTCTGTAAAGAATCGTCTTTATTAACCCCAAGTTTATTACTAGTGGTCAGGCGGCGTCAGGACCCACCCACACAGTGGTAGAGGCGAGCTGGGCGTCACTCACGGGGACTGACACCTCACCAGCACGGCTGACCACACCACCAGCCACACACACACACACACATGTTGTGGGCATAGCTGACAACTGACTTGCTGGTTTGGTCAGCTGCCGTCCGGACGCAGTACAGGGAATCAGTTCGGAGACTTGTAAGGTCCTGGCGCCTGTAGACGAGGACCTGTGCTTTTTTTTTTTTCAAGAAATTTCAGGCATCATCCTATCCTCTCTGTACTATATGTGGCCCAGGTGCTTGTTCAGCATTATTTGTGCTGGTGAAATCTCTCTTCTATCGCTCCTCAGTCTTTACTAAGTTCAGGGCTGCCACAAGGCAAGTGGTAAGATATGGCTGGAAAACTCTGCTATACTTGTATCATGTTTGATTCTGACTGAAAAACATCGTAAAGCAGTTGTCTGTTCACCTGGATTTGTAGTACTTTATTGGCTCGGTCCTTCCAGGTCAGGGCTGCAGTAAATAGCTACTCCCGTCCACCTGGGTTAATGGTGCGGAAGCTACCTGACAAGGAGCGTGGTGAAATGCCATTCTTCACTGGTCTAATTAGTCTCTACATCTACCCGCTGAAACCAACACACGCTACCGGCACCAGTAAATTGTGTGCTTCCAGTAGGAATATACTAAGCTAACCAAGCCGTATCTATGATAGATACGAATTGAATTAATCTTTTTTTTTCTATCGTACCTCCGTCATTCAACTGTATGGTAACAATATGCTATGTCTTCCATACACAAACACAATGCACCTTATAACATACCTTCTACATGATTCATGTTCATCATCTACTGTGATGCATCCTTCCTGCTATTTCTACACTAATATTCTTGTTTTATAGCTCTCGAAGCAACTTACGGTCTACTCACAGGGTCCAAGTCTCTCTTGCATTTGAGAATTTCTTCTGAGGAACTAGAGTACTACTATTCCTGGCCATGGGAAAATCAAGCTTACTCGTTTGGACGTCAAAATACAACATCTGTGTGATTTAGAAGGTTCGTTGTCCTGTTCTCCCTGGGATCTATAGGTCTTCTATATCTTCTTAAATCACATGATTCATAGCTGATTTTCCTACCCTCGTTATCTTAGATCCAAAATATTGTGGCGAGTTACATATGGGGACGTAAATACTGCGAGACAAATGACGTCATCCCAACCGTGTATCACACTGGTCTCTCTAGAATTTTTAACATGACTTCTGCAGTCTCTCAACCATCAGTTACATCACAGTCCTTCCCTGATCTTATTTTTGATCCACAATAATCTGGCGAGTTTCATTCGAATTAGGAGCCTGACTACCTTCTCGCAACAAACTAGTTCCTACTCCACAAACCCCAAATTTCTCTACAGTGTACACGGAATTCAGTCTGTTAGATTGTGTACGGAAGCGAAAAATGGGTTCACGACATTTTCCCTATGCATTAGGCATCTTCAGGAGGAAGTAAATTTAAGTAAACAGCTAAAGGCGTGGTAATACATATCTAAAATGAGCTGGATATCGACGGTATGGCCGAGTTACCACCAGTTCAGTCTGTCTGGACAGCAAAACTTTCTTATCGCCTTCTCGGGAAGGGACACTCCGTCCTCGTCTCCCCCGGTGAAAATCGCCCACATTCTCGTGCTCATTTCGATCTTTGAAAGTCTTAAGTTATCTCTCAAAATAAATAACTTTTTTTCATTTATGCCTAATATGTACGAGAAATCGAACTAAGTAATTATGTATATCTTTGGAATTCAAGTTAAGATTATCAAAGTCTTTTTAAAATCGCAACGTAAACTCGTTTGACCATGACGTCATCATTGTAAATAAACAAGAACGCTTCAGCAGGACGCAGAGCAGTCACCCTCGTCGTGTAATATGGACATATCAAGCAGTCCTTTTACAGACAAAAAAAAAAAAAAGAAAAAAAGAAAAGGAAAGAAGAGAAACTGCTACCAGAGAGTAAGCGACCTCCTGAAAGCCGAGCGTGTGTGACCAGCGTGTCGAGGGAAGACAATTTTTGGTCTGTTGTTGAAACGCTTTCAACGAGTTTTGTCAGCCGAGACTTCTTGTGCGACTCCGCCTTTAGGACACGAAATTTGGTCTCCGTGTGCACGTGGGGCTGGAAGTGTAGCGTCAGGCACAGGTGGTAGAGTACAGGGCAGGTCCAATGTGTAATTATCTCTTTGTGCCGTTACGAGGAGGGAGTCTTGTGCTATTGGGGCCTCATCTCTTGAACTTAGTCTACCGTCATACTTCTTAGATATGTGTATGCTGTCTGCATCTACCACGTCCTGATTCATTATATTTCATTCATCCAGCACTCGTGTGCTGTAAGAGGACTTCATGCTATTTAACAAGTTCTTTTGCATAATTTCATGTTATGTCGTCTAGTTACATTATTCCTTTATCTCTCTCGAACTTTTCACTGTTCATCTTATCGGCCAATCTTAAACTTAAGTGGTCATAGTCATGTCACCTCTTACTCTTCTCTCTTCCAAGGTGGATAAATTTAAAATCTTTACACTTTCATTGTAACTTGAGTTTTTCTTATTGCTGGTATCTTCTTCGTTGCTCTACTCTGGACTTCTGCTTATTTAGGTGCAGTGACCAGATCTAAGTAGCATATTCTCCTTTTAGCCTCACGGACGGTATGAACAGCTTGTTCGAGATTTCCTTTGAAAGATATTCTGATATTTGTCAGAAGACGGTTCGTCTCCTTTACTATTCTACTGATGTGGGACTCTGTCGATAGACTCTGTGTCGTCTCTGTCGATTGATTGTGTGTTTGTCCGTTACGTCAGGGGCCAGGGGATGTGATCTCAGAGGCTAATTCTTTCTGATCTCCTACATAATGCCCGTAATCTATATAAGGAGGATTGGGTCCTGTACGTGACATTACAGGGAGGTGGTCGACACGTCGCTGGATAGGAAGACCATCAAACGTGGGGGAGTGTTTACCGTGTTCGACTGTGTGTTGATAGTTGGAGCTCTCGTACGTGCATGGACAGTTCCAAGACTTGCAGGTGCCGCTTGTCTGGACTCCGAGGCAGTAGCAATGACTCGTGGGGCTTCCACCATCAATACTGCTTTGATGCTCCCTCGTCCAAGTTGTCGATGATGCGTCGCCCAAAGGTACATCTGGTTTGTCCAATGTAGCGAATGTTTCGTAATGCGCCGTTCCCAGCCACACAGTGGTATGTGGATGCCACACTGCTTTTAACTAATATGTCCCAAGGGGTATTTGTGTTTTTATACATGAGAAGGTTAGCTGATTTTGGGATTTTTTAACAAAATGCTATGCATTTGGTCGATGTCCGTAGGGGTACAGATTTTCAACCACAATTTCATTAACAAGCTTCCTCATCCTGCTTATATGCCGGAGCAAATGTGCTCATTTAGTGCACATACGGGTTACTGTGCTGCTGATCCACTGGGGTTGGTGACACGTTCTGTTGCTAAGGAGTCTTCAGGATGGCATCAGTATTGTAGGAGTAACAGGAGTAACTAATGTTGACCAGGACCTGTCACGCACACAGTAGCTCTCCGTCCAGAAGTGGCGATGGGGAACATACTTCAAAACTCTGAGGCAAATGCTCGTGTAATACATTCCTTGCAGCTTTTAGTACGCTGTTGTAGACGCCGCACTTACTCCCGTACACCCAGCCTCAACTTCAGGTGGCGCAGCCCACACTCGCGTACACCTGGCCTCTACTGTGGCCCTTGAGAGTACTCCTGGCTCCTCGTATAGGTAACTGATTGCTTAAGATATAGATAGACGCAGATCGTATACGGAGTAGGCGTTTATATGTCAGGACTGACGTGTGAAGCAATGCGTGCTGGTGAATACTGGCACACTAAGTTGGCCTGATACAATGAGTTAGCCCGATACAATGAGTTAGCCTGGTACAATGAGTTAGCCTGGTACAATGTGTCGAAACTTTAAAGCTGTCTGCCGGTTAGTATAATATCAAGTGTGCTAATAATAACTGGACGAGCTTGTGTAGTTAGGAGCATCATAAGTTAAACCGTAATGAAAACTGCAAGAAAGTTGGGACTGCCCATCCCGGCCTCATAAGGCTACTCAGATTAAACCAGCCAAGGACGACACACAACAATCTGTACGCAGGATAAGAAGTGGCACAGCTCATCAAATTCTACCCAACGTCCTTTTGACGTATAGAATTACATTCGCTTGATCCCAGTCATCCTCCTCAACCCGGCAGTACCAAACCTGACCCTGAGCACGTAAACCAACCAGGAGCTACACCTGCAGACCACCACACGGGTGTACCCACCTCCCCGATGGGTTGTGAAGGATAGAGCGATGCCACCATCATCCCTACCCAGACTTCCACCTCTCCTACCAACACATGAATCACGAGCTATGTATCCACCATCGGTCAGTAAATTATTGCAAGTCGATACAAGTAAATCTCAGCCATTACAGAGAGACATGGCTATTGATACAGCCGTGGGATTAGAGGTGACGGGAGAGAGGATGAGGTGCAGTGGTGAGGAGGACACGAGAAAGAATGGAAAAGCTGGGAATACAGCAGGAGAGATGGCGAACAGTGCAGGGTAACTATTGCGAGGTAGATCTAAAAAATGTAGTTGGAAGCATGTTACGTGGCCACGTACCCGATGACTGGACGAAGGCAGTTAATGCTCCACCGTATAGTGTGGAACACTAACCACTACTACTGATTGGTCAACTACACCTAGGCCGAGCCTGCAGGGTTTCGAATCTTAGTTGGGTTAATCAGCCCACAGTTCACTCAGCTTTTCATCGTCCCCTCGAGGTGGGTCGATGACTCAGGAACCTGACATACATACATACATACATACATACATATATATATATATAGTGTGTGTGTGTGTGTGTGTGTGTGTGTGTGTGTGTGTGTGTGTGTGTGTGTGTGTGTGTGTGTGTGTGTGCGCTTTTCGTTAATGAGATGACCTTGAATAGGGTGTTCACATGCCCATGACCTCTCAGCTATCATAAAGAAGAGAGAAAGAATATAACTGAACTGTTCAGATTATAGAGGAACAAGTCGCCTTCCCACATTTGGCAAGGTACATGGTAGGATAGTGCGTGCTCCTGCTGAAGGATTACTGAATCCCATGTTAGTGATGAAAAGGATGGATTCAGGAAGTGAAAAGGGTGTGTAGACCACACGCTTCCACTAATATAGGCAGTGGATTTTTTTTTTTTTTTTTTTTGGGGGGGGGGGGGGGGGGAGATAAAAGTGGGCGTAGCTATATTGATCTGTAAAGGGCAGAGGAAAAGTGAATAGGAGAGTCAGTCCTTTGGGAAATTATGACCGTGTATGGTGAGCATGGAAGACAAGTGAATGGCCTTCAGAGATACAAAATCGGATGTAGTTCTTTTGTGGGACCATATATGGTGGGATGACTGGTAGTGTGAAATAAATGTGGAAATCTATCAGTGTTGTGGGAGGGGGGATTAAACTATGTGTAAATATTTCATTATCTCTTTTCAGTGGCACAATTTATCCCGGGGATTTGGCATGGCGATGTGTAAGCACTTATTTTCTACATGGAATATTTTGAATCTAGACTGCTAAGTAATATGAAACCAGATAATGTGTGGTTCTTGGCTAGTAACATTCAGATTTTGATTTGTTCTCAACAAGAATAAGTACCTTGTCCAAATCTAGAAAGGTCGTGTACAAGATGAAAGTAGCAATAGCTGACCTTTGCCTGGAAGTTGAGATAATTTGACAAACTATAAAGAGATTCAGAGTGCCGAAAACCCTCTACAATCCTATCTTATGTTCTTCTGAAGAAAATCATTTAATGTCAAGAAATCGGTATTTATTTCTATTTCTAAGAAACTTACAAGACACTAAATTTCCAGAGGGTGAAATCAGATTCATATCAGAGAGGCAGTGAGCTCCAGTGAGCAGTGAAGATCTAATTCAAACTCTCATTTGCCCTCTTTTTCAACCCCTACACCTTCTCCTTCACCTCTTGCCGTTCTCTCTATTACATTCAATCATCTGCACTCCTTCCCTTAAGTCCTGCTCATATAACTCTCGTTTCCTTCTTTCACTAGCAACTTTACTTCGTCATCCCACCCTTCACTACCCTTCTTTCACCTGCCGACCCCCCGCCTTTCGCATGCCACACGTCCCTCTCGCACATGCCAACACTGCTTCCCTTAATACATCCCATTCTGTATCCACTCTCCTAAAACTGTTTACTCTCACCTGCTGCCATTCTACACTCAATCTCTTCTGGTATTTCTTCACCCAAGTCTCTTTTCTACGATCACTTACTTTTACCTCCCTTTTCTCACCCATATCTTTCCTTCTCTTCCGGAAACCTTCACCCTCGCTTCCATCTCACCAGATGCCCTTCTTACTACATTCACAACCAAGAGTCTCTCTTTAGCGTGTCCATCAGTTAGTACGTAATCCAGTAATGCCCACTGACCATCTTTCCTGCACAAATACGTATACTTGCGTATGTCCATGATTTTAGACCAGGTATACCTAGTCACGAGGCATTTTTCAGCATGTGACTCCACAAGCTGTTCGCAGTTTCCATTCACCTTACTTAATACTCAATGCCCCTTACTTGTACCCTCAATTGCCATATCACTCACCTTCGCTTTTATATCATCCATCACTAATAACAGGTTTCTTGCCTTTAGACTGCTGACACACTCACCCAACTGCTCCCAGAGATCTTGCCTCTCATTATCTTTCTTCACATAGCCAGACGCTTTGGCAGTAAGAATTACCCATCTCTTCCATTTCCCTTTCTCATATACCCTTATAATTTTGGAGTTCACTTGCTTACACTTTTTCGCACATTCCCACAACTCCTGCTACCCCTTCCTTAGCTTTTGCCCTCACACCAACTGTCGACTTAATTCCAAGGATATTCTCAAACCATTCTTCCCCTCTACCTTCAAGCTTTGTTATGACATTGCTAACGGATACGCTACTTTTAGTAGCAGGAAAATATAAACGTCTTTGGAGAGAAGAGTTCTTTGAAGAGAAGTACTGCTAGTAATACAGCCTTGCTAAGGGTGGCTTTTTTTAACTCGCTGTTTAACCTCGATCAGGCCACATCCGCTCATGTCCACACTAGCTTTCGGCGTAATACACCGAAACCATAGCTTCCTATCCATATCCAGGCCCCACACACCTTTCCATGATTTACCCTGGATGTTTTACATGCCCTGGTTCAGTCCACTGACAGCACGTCGACCGCAGTATATCACATCGTTCCAATTCACTATTCAGTGCAAGCCTTTCACTCTCCTACCGTGTTGAGGCCCTAGTGAAGATGAAATCGATCTGTTAGGTAAGAGTTGGTGGGGAGCCAACGACCAGGGAGGTGCATTACTAGCACTACCCAACTGGGTATTGGGAGGGTTAGTGACAGCTGAGTAGTGAGCCAGCACTTCAGTAGTTGTCAAGTTCCTCTCTCGTTTTTTTTCTTCCATCCTTCCATCTCCAATTTCGTCTTTCCGCCCTCTTTATTCCCTCCACTTCTGACGCATATATCCTCTTTGTCAACCTTTCCTCACCCATTCTCTCCACGTCCAAACCTTTTCAGCACACCATTTTCTGCACTCTCAACCACACTTTTTATGTCCATACACCTCTTTCACCTTTCATTACTTAACCAAACCACCTCACACCACCTTACATCTCCAATACCTGAACCCTCCTCTACACAGCCTTATCTAAAGCCCATGCCTCACATCCATATGATATTGTTGGGACTACTATCTTTTTTCAAACCTACCCATTACTGCCTTCTCAGATAACGTTCTATTCTTCCACACATTCCTCAGCGCTCCCAGAACATTTGTTCCCACCACATGACTCACTTTCGCTTCACCAGTCCCATTAGCTGCCATATCCACTCCTAGATATCTAAAACACTTCACTTCCTACCATTTTACTCCATTTAAGCTCATACACCAACTAACCTGTCCCTCGACCATGTTCAACCTAATAACTCAATTTTCTCCTTTGACACACTCTTCCGGATTCAGTCACCAACTTCTACAGTTTCTCATTCGAATCTGTACCAATGCTGTAGCATCAGCAACACTGACTCATTTTCCAGTCCCTCTCATCTCCAACACACTGCATATTCGCTCATCTGTCCAAGACTCTTACATTTACCTTCCTTTCCATCCCATCTTTAAACAAACTGAACAATCATGGTGCAAGCAGACAACCTTGCCGCAGGCAACCTTCATTTGGAACAATTCACTCTCTTGTCTTCCTACGCATAAACATGCCTTAAACCCTTGATAAAACTTTTCACCTAATCCAGAAGCTTTTTCCCCCACACAATATATTCTTCTGACCTTCCACAAGTCATCTCTATCAACCCTATCATATGCTTTCTCCAAGTCCATAAGTGCCACATACAAATCCTTCCATTTCCTCAAATATTTCTCACATGTTTCTTAAGCAAATATCTGATCTACACATCCTCTACCACCTCCGAAACCACACTGCTTCTCCCCAGTCTGATGCTCTGTACATACTTTCACCCTCTCTCAATCAATACCCTCTCATACAACTTACCACGAATACTCAACAAACCTCTACCTTTCCAGTGTGACCACTCACCTATATCACCCTTGCCTATATATAACGCCGCTATACCTGCATTCCACCAATCCTCAGGCACCTCACCACGACCCTACAAGCCTAGAAAATCCTTACCAAACCAAATCAACAACAGTCATCCCCTTTCTTGACAAATTCAACTGCAATACCATCCCCCTCCAACCGCCATGCCACGTTCCATCTTACGTAAGGCTTGCACCACTTCTTCACTCATCAAACCACTCTCCATGACTCTCACTTAGCATACCACCCCGACAAAAACATTCTACACCTGCCACTCTGTCATCGAACATATTTAACAGGTCCTTCAAAACACTCACTTCATGTCCTCATCACTATCTGTTAATCTGTTATCAATTCCCCTTTTGCCCCCTTCATTGATGTTGCCATTTGTTGTGTATTATATATATATATTGTAGAAAGTTTTATGAACATATTTAACGTAAGCTTAATCCCCTGTGATTCTGAAGGTAATTAATTAAATTACATTAAGAATTAAAATAATCGTTGTGTGTGTTCATAAATAATTTGGTAGCCCATTTATTCTTCGATCTTTTGTGTGTATGCGTGTGTGTGTGTCTTAATAAGGTGGCCAGAGGATAGGAAGAAGAGGTGGGACAAAGGAAGGGGTAGTTTGAAATGGAAGATTAAAATCTCTCTCTCGCCTGGAACACAGGAGGTGGTCAGCAGCCAGAGTGCACAAGCAGTAAGCTCTTCCTTCACTCCGCTAACTGACCAACTTGACTTTGTTAATGTGAGAAGTATTACCACATTGTTATTCTTCTTCGTATGGGAATCATCATCCCATCTTTCAAAAATATTAGTATAAGAGAAGTTGTCTTCATATTGCTACTACTTACAGTAACTACGACTCCGTTCATTGTCTCCGATGATAACAATCGCTGTCGATATTACAACTTCACTCTAGATGTTATAACAATTATCATTGTAATACTAATGATGTTTGTATGGCAGATACCACCTTAGGGTTATTATTTATCATCATTAGGAATACCATCACCTGAGTGTTAATATTATTAGTACGACAAACATCACATGTTAATAATGTTAATATAGCAGTTGGTGATGCGCCGTACATAATCCCAGGACGAAACACAGTAGCAGGCAGCATCCAGAGGGGATTATCCCTAACTGCGGCTGATTTACACAAGGGATTACTGAGGGATTTTCCCGGGGGATTTATTCCAGAATTTCAGCGAGAGGTAGAGCGAGATATACAGGGGGTCTTCCTGTGTCAGACATCGAGAGAGATACAAGTGAGAGATGCAAGAGAGACATGTTGTGGCTGGCTGGCGGACGACAGCTTCACGTCAACAGCTGGTACGATGTTACGATGGCTGGCGGACGACAGCTTTCCGTCAACAGCTGGTACGATGTTACGATGACTGGCGGACGACAGCTTCCCGTCAACAGCTGGTACAATGTTCTTATGGCTGGCGGACGACAGCTTCCCGTCAACAGCTGGTACAATGTTACGATGGCTGGCGGACGACAGCTTCACGTCAACAGCTGGTGCAATGTACACATTGCAAATCCTAACTAAACACTCAACAACGCAGTCACCTCCTTTCTCAAGACATGCAAATGCAGTACCATCCACTTCAGACGACATGCCACACTTCATCTTACGCAAGGCTCTTACCACCTCTCTTTTCACCACATACTTGCCATGGCTTTCACTTTAACCATCTCACCAACCCAAACACCCTAAATCTGCCACCTTATCATTAAACACATTCAACAGTCCTTGAAATTACTCGCTCCATCTCGTCTTTGCCTCATCTCTACCTGTTACCACTTCCTTATTTTCCCACCTTACCGATGTTTGCATTTGTTCTCTTGTTTTCATCACACCTTCCAAAATAATTTCTTATTAACCGTGAAGTCTGTTGGTACTCCCCCACCCAGCTCTCATTCAACCTCATTTTTCATCTCCTGCACTTTCATACTGACCTCCTGCCGCTTTATCCTGTACATTTCTCACTCACGCTCGCTCTTTCCCTGTGCGTAACGCCAATACACGTTTGTTTTTTTCATTCAAGGGCAACTCAAGTTCTTCATTCCCCGGTCACACTACCCTCTCTCGTCTATCCAACTCCCACATACCAATACACTTATCTTGCACATGCCAGGAATGCTTCCTTAATCACCTCCCATTCCTCACCCACTCCCCTAGACCCACTTTCACTTTTATTCCATTCTACTCTCAATCTCTCATGGCATCCTTTCACACAAGCTTCTTCTCCGATCTCATTTACTTTCGCCATCACCTTTTCACCATTTTCTCCTTCCTGAAAGCCTCGGCAAATCCATGATGTAATGATCAGACATCCCACCACCAGCACAGCATATTCAGAATTTCTATTTTGCACGCTTATCAGTTAGAACGTAACCCAATAAAGCCAGCTTACCATCTTTCATACTCCACGTATACCCATGTTATGTCCCCCTTTTTAAACCAGGTATTCCCAATACCCAGTCCCTTTTTCAGCACGTAACTTCAAAAACAGTTCACCAATTTCATTCACATTACTAAACACCCCAAATCCCCTTAATTATACCCTCAACTGCCACATTACTCACTTTTGCATTCAAATCACCCATCACTAATACCCGACCTCTTACACCGAAACTGCTGACACACTCATTCAGCTGCTCCCAAAACACTCTCCTCCCTCCGTAGCCGGGAGCATCAGCACTAATAATCACCCATCTCTCGTGATCCACTTTCATCTTCACCAACAACCTGACTGAATCTCACCTCCTTACACTCTTTAACAAATTCCCTCACAGCTCCTCCTGCAGCAGAAGCGTTACCCATTCCATAACTCTCGCCTTCGCCCTCGCACTAACTCTGACTTTACTCCTGAGACATTTCCAAATCATTCTTCCCTCTTACCCCTTTGTTTCACTCAGAACACCCAGATTTATTTCCTCAAACATACTACCAATCTCTCTCTCTCTCTCTCTCTCTCTCTCTCTCTCTCTCTCTCTCTCTCTCTCTCTCTCTTGTCCTTATCTTGTTTACATCCACACACACATTCGGACAACTCCACCATGAGCCTTAGAGGTGGATGAGGCATTCCAGCTTGGCTCCTTGTGTGTTCCAACTTTAAGAAATTGAAATACATGAAGGACAAAGTTTCTATTCGCCACTGCCGCCCCTGTTATTCATCTTCTATGACAAGCAGGGAATGCGCAAGAATTGTTCTTTCTCCACTATACTTTGGGATCCCAAGAGATTACATATGAACTGAATCTATTTTATTTATTATGCTTGATGCCGTTTCCCGTGTCAGCGAGGTAGCGCCAGGAAACAGACGAAGAATGGCCCTTCCACTCATACACAGACACACACACACACATATATATATATATATATATATATATATATATATATATATATATATATATATATATATATATATATCCCTGGGGTTAGGGGAGAAAGAATACTTCCCTCGTATTCCCTGCGTGTCGTAGAAGGCGACTAAAAGGGGAGGGAGCGGGTGGCTGGAAATCCTCCCCTCTTTTTTTTTTTTTTTTTTTTTTTTCCAAAAGAAGGAACAGAGAAGGGGGCCAGGTTAGGATGTTCCCTCATAGGCCCAGTCCTCTGTTCTTAACGCTACCTCGCTAACGCGGGAAACGGCGAATAGTTTAAAAAAAAAAAAAAAAAAAAAAAAAAGATATATATATATATATATATATATATATATATATATATATATATATATACATTATCCCTGGGTGGCTGGAAATACTCCCCTCTTTTTTTTTTTTTTTTTTTTTTTTTCCAAAAGAAGGAACAGAGAAGGGGGCCAGGTTAGGATGTTCCCTCATAGGCCCAGTCCTCTGTTCTTAACGCTACCTCGCTAACGCGGGAAACGGCGAATAGTTTAAAAAAAAAAAAAAAAAAATATATATATATATATATATATATATATATATATATATATATATATATATATATACATTATCCCTGGGATAGGGGAGAAAATATACCTCCCACGTGTTCCCTGCGTGTCGTAGGAGGCGACTAAAAGGGGAGGGAGCAGGAGTGGGAGAGGGCTGGAAATCCTCCCCTCTCGTTTTTGAAAGACGTAGCTAGTACGCCATATGGTGAACATGCGATTGTCCAAGACAGACATCTGTCTTGGACAATCGCATGTTTACCAAATGGCGTCCTAGCTACGTCTCTTCGTTGTATATCAACTGACTTATATTTCTCTCTTGTGTCTCCCCCGATGATGTGATTTTTACAAGAAAGTGCACTTGGGAACTTGTGTTTCATTTTCCCCGTGGACTCATAGGAATATACTTGATCACGCGCAAAATTCTGATCCTTTCCATTATATATATATATATATATATATATATATATATATATATATATATATATATATATATATATATATATATATATATATATTTTTTTTTTTTTTTTTTTTTCCTTTTTTTGCTTTGTCACTGTCTCCCGCGTTTGCGAGGTAGCGCAAGGAAACAGACGAAAGAAATGGCCCAACCCACCCCCATACACCTGTATATACATACGTCCACACACGCAAATATATATACCTACACAGCTTTCCATGGTCTACCCCAGACGCTTCACATGCCCTGATTCAATCCACTGACAGCACGTCAACCCCGGTATACCACATCGATCCAATTCACTCTATTCCTTGCCCTCCTTTCACCCTCCTGCATGTTCAGGCCCCAATCACACAAAATCTTTCTCACTCCATCTTTCCACCTCCAATTTGGTCTCCCACTTCTCCTCGTTCTCTCCACCTCCGACACATATATCCTCTTGGTCAATCTTTCCTCACTCATTCTCTCATTGTGCCCAAACCATTTCAAAACACCCTCTTCTGCTCTCTCAACCACGCTCTTTTTATTTCCACACATCTCTCTTACCCTTACGTTACTTACTCGATCAAACCACCTCACACCACACATTGTCCTCAAACATCTCATTTCCAGCACATCCATCCTCCTGCGCAGAACTCTATCCATAGCCCACGCCTCGCAACCATACAACATTGTTGGAACCACTATTCCTTCAAACATACCCATTTTTGCTTTCCGAGATAATGTTCTCGACTTCCACACATTCTTCAAGGCTCCCAGGATTTTCGCCCCCTCCCCCACCCTATGATCCACTTCCGCTTCCATGGTTCCATCCGCTGCCAGATCCACTCCCAGATATCTAAAACACTTTACTTCCTCCAGTTTTTCTCCATTCAAACTTACCTCCCAATTGACTTGACCCTCAACCCTACTGTACCTAATAACCTTGCTCTTATTCACATTTACTCTTAACTTTCTTCTTTCACACACTTTACCAAACTCAGTCACCAGCTTCTGCAGTTTCTCACATGAATCAGCCACCAGCGCTGTATCATCAGCGAACAACAACTGACTCACTTCCCAAGCTCTCTCATCCCCAATAGACTTTATACTTGCCCCTCTTTCCAAAACTCTTGCATTCACCTCCCTAACAACCCCATCCATAAACAAATTAAACAACCATGGAGACATCACACATCCCTGTCGCAAACCTACATTCACTGAGAACCAATCACTTTCCTCTCTTCCTACACGTACACATGCCTTACATCCTCGATAAAAACTTTTCACTGCTTCTAACAACTTGCCTCCCACACCATATATTCTTAATACATTCCACAGAGCATCTCTATCAACTCTATCATATATATATATATATATATATATATATATATATATATATATATATATATATATATATATATATATATCTGATTATCATATGCTTTTTTTCATCTGCAATGTCTATTCTTTGTCAAGGTACAGACAGCATTTGGAGTCTTTGTTTTATGTCTGTTTTCAAACTTTGTAAGGCTGTTCAGAGATTCATTAAATCCATAGTTTGAGCGACACAAAAGTAGGATCAAGGATTGGAAACCAGCCAACCCTTCTAGCTGTATGACTGGACCAACCAAACAACATCATGCCAACCACAGACAAAGCCAACGCTAAACACCCACCAGGAGAGGGTATGGAGACAGGGGTGATGCAAAACCACTGTATACCATTAGATAAGCAGAGAAGATCCTTGATATCACCCAGGGCCACGTTGGGTTCATAAGGTCATCTGTACGTATGTGGGGAAAAGAAGCTCATCCTCATCTTTAGGCAAGTCTTACCCAATTTGTTTGTTTACAGTGTAGGGACCCAAGACCAGGGCTCCTATCTTCTTCGTCCCTGTCCGTTCTCTGCTTCACCTCTCACAAACGATCCTTTAATCTATGCTCTTCCATCACACGAATCACAGGACTCCCTCCTGGACACTTCCTGTCGTCCCTTCCTTCCTCCACCTTACGTCCTTCAGTGGTCCATCTCGCCGTGAAATATGTCCAGTCTCAGCCATGATCACCGACATAAACTTTTATATTTTCCTTACACCTTCCAGAATTTTTGCCCGTAACTTCCAGAGACTTTCTCTTAAAAACATTACACACAGAAGTTCCTCTTGTACCTCAACTGGACGAATAAACACATTTTCTTTTAGAAAAAAATACTGTTTTTTTTTTCTTTTAATTACTCAAGACGTTGACAAGATTTAACATGAAGGCTGTACGTAGTGAATGCGATATGTCCGTCAACTGCATCCTGCGCCTTTGGTCAGTGTTGTGGACAACAGTATATGACTGAGCTTTGTGTGTGTGTGTGTGTGTGTGTGTGTGTGATGAGCTAGACGTATTACTTATGTACCGTAACATTCCTATAGACCGGGACGTCAGCTCAACTTCTAGGGAAGAGAGTGAGCCATGTAACACTGGACTGCAGCCGGTGTGTTACTGACTGACTAACTAACTACGGCGGGGAAAACCGTGGTCAGTGTGGTAAGCTAGTTAGCGTCCACATTGATTATTCTTTGATTCGATCATCCTTTTACTTGGTTATCTGATCACGTCTTGACTTATCATCGATTCAATGATTCATGTCCCGATGTAATCAAGTTTGAATTAGTTGCTGGAGGAAGTGAGGTCTCAGAACCAGTAGCTGAACCCGCAACAAATCTCTGACTGAAGCCCGTCATGAGGTGCGTGTAGCGTAGTCCACTATGACACAGTCAACCGTATCTGTCATCATTCGTCAGGCACTTCTACCACAGTCCACCACTACACACGCAGTCAACTGTACACACACAGTCAACTGTACACCACTACACATATGACCTGTAAGACCACACCTATCGGAAGGATGACTGCCAGATAGATGCTGGGATGGATCTTACGCCACACAGAGAGGGATACGAGTAGACTCAGTGCTGCTCGAACAACGGGATTCGACCCTAGATAGTACAGTTCGACTCATACAAGAGCACACCTGCGCCGGCCAGAGTGAGCCACACCACAGCAGCACCTGGAGGGATGACTCTAGCATTATATCCAGCTGGTGTACACAGTGTCGTGTCCCTGGTGATGGCCAGGAAATATAATAGGTTTCAACTGTTTAAAAATTGTGTTAACTCATTTCGAGCTGCCTGGCCACCAGCTTGTGTGAGAGACGTACCATGGCATCATGATAATATGGATTAAAAAAGAAATGGTTGAATTCAAATTAAATACATTTTACACTGGGCTATATATTCTTTTTTTTTTTCTTCCGTAATGACCTCTGAACTTTGGGTCGGATACGGATAATGTCAGATATATTTCCATTCTGAGAGAAATGATAATGCAACACTTCATGAGCATAAAAATGTAATTTCACTTTGGTAATTATCGTAAATGATGATTAAGGCAGAGCGTGACAGTGTGGACACTGTGATGTCACCAGACGTGGTTTGACCTGAATGAGGTCGTCAGGTTCAATTTCTCATTTGATAAAGTTTTGTTATTGTTATCAGATATATTACTGATATGACGCAAAAGGTAACAACCGCATGCTAAGAAGACCACAGATTATTGATAACTAAGAGACCACTGTGGCCCATCCTCAGATGTACAGACCCACACTACACGATCAACACCTCTACAAAAACTACAACACCGTACAACGGCGCTGATACAAACAAGCCACCAGAACAACAGCACCACTGCAACAACAGCACCACTACCACAACGTCGGCACCACCACAACAACAAGACCACAACAACAAAAGTACCACTATATAACAACAGCGCTACAGCAACAACAAAATCACGACTACAGCGCCACCACAACAAAAACATCACAACTACAGTACTAACACAACACCACCACAACTCCACAACCAAATCAACAAGAATAGAACAACGCCACCCCAACAACTACACCTTTACAACAGGATCACCACCACAAGAACAGCAACACAACATAGCACCACCACAACAGTGGCATCACCATAACGAAAGCACCAAAAACACCACCACGACACTACCACCACCATCGTAACATCATCGCCACAACTTCACCACTACCACAATAACAGCACCAGTACCACAACAGCACCACCACTACCACAACAACAGCACCACCGCCACAACAGCACCACCACTACTACAACAGCACCACCACTACAACAACAAGAGCACCACCGAAGCAACATCACCACAACAACAACAGCGCCACCACCACAACAGCGCCACCACCACAACAGCGCCATCCCCCTTAATTCAGTGAGGAATTACCCTAAGGTTCCCGACGACATCCATAAAAATCGTGGTGGCTAAGTGGTTGAGGGGGCGAGTTTTGTGACCCAGTCGTGTGCCTCAGTAAAGTTGGTGGCTGGCGTTGTGGCTGAATCTTGAGCCTTAACAGGGCCGATGTCAAGCGTTGAAGCCGAGGCCCCAGGCTTCAGTATGGCCTGACTAATGCTGCGGCGTAGCCCAGTGCAGGAGTGGCCGTTCCGCCCACAGCTGCAGTAAAGCGCACACACCGTCACGCTGGGTTAACCTCTCCAGGACATGACCGTCCCTGGTATAGGACTATAATGATGCAAGTTGTGTGTATAATGATGGAGGCAAGACCCCCTCATCTCGGGCCGTTCCCGCGTGTTTCTACTAATGGCTGGTGATGAGGAGCTTTGATAAAGTTGAGGTACAGACGGCGCGAGAGAGACGTCCTTCACATCACTCATCTCTACCAGCAGTAGGAGACGCCCTCCACTATATTCACCCCCAACCTGCAGTAAGAGGCGCCTTCCACTACACTTACCCTCCACCAGTAATAGGAGACACCCTCCACTACACTCACTCCCATCAGCAGGTGGAGACGCCCTCCATTACACTCACGTCCACTGACAGTACGAGACACCCTCCACCCCTCCACTACACTCACCTCCACCAGCAGTAGGAGGTGAAAATGAAAGTTGATTGCGAGATGTGAGCGATTATCAGTGCTTAAATGCCTGACCTAGAGAAGGGTGATGATCAGAGACGAGTCGAGTATCTATAATGCTAAAGATTACGTATTAGTAATGGATGATCAGAGTGAGAAAGTGATTAAGGTGGTAGTTGAGGATACATCTGGATTACATGGGATATTCACTGATGCGAATGGCAATGATGAACAGCTTACGGAATTATGTGCTGAAGAGGATTGGCAATTGGGATTACCTAGTATGAAAAAGGACATACGTTGATATACGTAGAATATGAACGATGGTAAGTTGGCTTTGTAGAATTACAAATTAATTGACAGACGCGCGAAACAGAGACTCGTGGATGTGAATAGGCTAAGAGGGGCAGCTGGTGGGATGTGATCATTACCTGGTCGAGGAGAAGGTGAAGCTTTGTGGAGTCTTTCGGAAAAGAGGAAATGATGTGGGTGAAATGAGGTTGTTGAAATTAAGTAAGGATGAGAATCAACGAGGAGAGGATAAATAAGAGGATGTTCTTGTCAGAAATGGAAGGAAGAAATATAGAGGGTAACCAAAATGGCGGTGGAAGGATGGAGCAAAAGATGATTTGAAGGCTCGGGGACATGGACATGCAGGAGGGTGCGAGACGTGCAATGGGCAGAGCGACGTGCTGTCAGTGGGATGAACTATTTGCATATGAAGCGGTCGAGGAAATCCACAGAAGGTTTTACGGTTTTCGTGTATTATACATGACAGCTTGAGAGTGTATATGAGCAAGTGAAACCATTTCTACCTCCATAACTGGTGCTACATCGTTAACACGGTAGCTTAAAACAGCATATCTTCCGTAACCACTCAATGATTCACGGATCTCGCCGAGGCACATTACCGTTGTGCCTTGGGAGTCGATTAGGAAACCTCCCATCCTTGTCGAGAGCGTGAGCATCAGCATTCCCACCACTTAAGGATGCGCGACGCATCAGCGAGAGCCTTGAATCAGCAAGCGGTTAGGGAGGAAATGATGTTTTAAGTTCGTGGCCTGGAGGTTAGGTAACCTAGCTGCTACACAGATGGTCCGAGATTCGATTCTCGAGGGATAGTGGTGAATACTTTATATTTTTACATTGTTGTTGCTAGATGTCTTCCATGGTTTCCAATAAGCTTTGCTCAAAATCAGGAAGACATTTCATACATCTTGAACCAACAGTGTCGGAATGGACGATAGATCTAAATGTCTGGGGTTGTCCTATTCTCCTAAGCTAATGTAAGACAGGTACTAAAACTGTGCCTTTAATGTTACCTTTCAACATAACATTATCAGCAAGACCTTAATCAAAAGCAAGCCAAATTATCAGAAAACTGGGATTATTTACGCCATCAAACATAAGATGTATATTCTGGCAAGACACGTAAAACAGAACACAGAATGCTACTTGCAGTTATTTAGTACGCAGAGGTGACCACAGTAATCCTACTGCTAAGCAATGGCAAGATAACGATCATCCTGTACGCTTTAACAACCCGGACACACTGTATCCTTCATCGGGTCATGCTACCCGTAATGTCAACAAATATGTCTTAATAGCTAATATCAATAACTTTAACCTATCCAAGGTAACTTTAATGCACATCCTGTTATCAACCTAATTACGAAAGTATCAAGATAACATGAGAAGAGTAGTTGAACACACATCTCGCTACCCAGGCCAACCACCCCTGCATAACCCCCCTTAACCACAAGCCGCACCCCACTCCCCCACACTTTCCCTTTAACGGCCAGGATGTCGGTATGTCTCCTCCGTCGTGGCGGCAACAAGACGTACAAGCCTGTGTGCTGGGATCTGAAACTTTGTGAATTGTTTACGCCTGACGTGGCGGATATCCTCCGTGAAACATACTGTGTATTGTCAAGTCTCAATGAATTATATGAACTTCTGAAGTGCGATATTCCCCTTCATTACAGTATCATATACTAGTGTGATCGGGATAATATCAATCATGATATATATATATATATATATATATATTTTTTTTTATTTTGCTTTGTCGCTGTCTCCCGCGTTTGCGAGGTAGCGCAAGGAAACAGACGAAAGAAATGGCCCAACCCACCCCTATAAACATGTATATACATGCACGTCCACACACGCAAATATACATACCTATACATCTCAATGTACACATATATATACACACACAGACACATACATATATACCCATGCACACAATTCACACTGTCTGCCTTTATTCATTCCCATCGCCACCTCGCCACACATGGAATACCATCCCCCTCCCCCCTCATGTGTGCGAGATAGCGCTAGGAAAAGACAACAAAGGCCCCATTCGTTCACACTCAGTCTCTAGCTGTCATGCAATAATGCCCGAAACCACAGCTCCCTTTCCACATCCAGGCCCCACACAACCCTCCACGGTCCACCCCAGACGCTTCACATGCCCTGATTCAATCCACTGACAGCGCGTCCACCCCGGTATACCACATCGATCCAATTCTCTCTATTCCTTGCCCGCCTTTCACCCTCCTGCATGTTCAGGCCCCGATCACTCAAAATCTTTTTCACTCCATCTTTCCACCTCCAATTTGGTCTCCCACTTCTCCTCCTTCCCTCCACCTCCGACACATATATCCTCTTGGTCAATCTTTCCTCACTCATTCTCTCCATGTGCCCAAACCATTTCAAAACACCCTCTTCTGCTCTCTCAACCACGCTCTTTTTATTTCCACACATCTCTCTTACCCTTACGTTACTTACTCGATCAAACCACCTCACACCACACATTGTCCTCAAACATCTCATTCCCATATATATATATATATATATATATATATATATATATATATATATATATATATATATATATATATGATCGCAGTTTTCCTGTTGGCGAGGCAGCGCTTGGATACAGACGAAGAAAGACATCGACTCACATACACACACACACACATATATATATATATATATATATATATATATATATATATATGCCTAAGCACTAACTACTAAGGCACAACATCCAAAGCTCAACAACCAGAACACAAGCTAAGGCGGACTACTACCCAAAATACACGCCCCAGCATCGCGTTACAACCAATAAGAGCGAGGCGATACACGCACATCCTCTTACTTGTATTACCCAGCCTCACCCGTAATCATTCCCAGCTGCTCCACCGAGCTCTCCACACGCTCCAGGTGATGATTTGATGGATTCAGATCGAAACGTTGAGACTACGTCGGGGGTATCCCACACAACCTCCCCACCCACATGAAATGAGATATTACACAACTTGAAGAATTTTAAAAGAATTTGATAAACGAACAGTTATCTGATCATCTTAACATTATATTCTCATGAACAACTGCTACAAACACACACAATATATATATATATATATATATATATATATATATATATATATATATATATATATATATATATATATATATATATATATATATATATATATATATATATGTGTGTGTGTGTGTGATTATTACACGAGAGTGCACTTGGGAACTTATCGTGTTTCATTTTCCCCGTGGACTCATAGGATATATATAATCCCTGGGGATAGGGGAGAAAGAATACTTCCTACGTATTCCCTGCGTTTCGTAGAAGGCGACTAAAAGGGGAGGGAGCGGGGGGGCTGGAAATCCTCCGCTCCCGTTTTTAATTTTCCAAAAGAAGGAACGGAGAGGTGGGCCAAGTGAGGATATTCCCTCTAAGGTTCAATCCTCTGGACTTAACGCTACCTCACTAACGCGGGATAAGGCGAATATGTATGAAAAAAAATATATATACATTTCAGTTAATCAACATTGAGTAATACATGTTTTGCGATTGTTTACTCTAAGATTAGCATGTAATAAGATAATTAAAATATAACGTGTTATGATTCATATCAAAATTACTATTGCAAGTCTTCGGCTTAGCTAGACAGGCAGAAATTTGAGATGGATTTTATTCTTAGTTTTTATAGGTCATTATTAAGTTAAGTACACGATAATGAACAATCGTATGCAACACAACAGAGCATTTTTCATCGTTCCCTTCAAGTCATGCCAAGACATAGTCACCATGGCTTCCCGAGGTGAGCTCTTCTGTTGCTCGGTCTGACCAGCAGGGGATGGCGGTCGACGGGTCACGCTGCCACGACGGTGCGTCTCTCTGATCTACTGGTGGTGGTCGTAGATCAGATGATGTCTGGCGCTCACGTGCAGTCTACCGTCATAAGAAGGATCGACTTCTTACAGAAATCAGCCTCACCTGACTGCACCACGGATGTATCCAGATCGGACATGTCCTTCGCATTTTTACATGTAGGTAAGAGGAGGAACTTGGCGTTCTGCACACCGCCCTATGCTTGTGTGAAGCGGGCAGGTGTGTACCTGCTGCAGGCACCAGTGCTTCCAGAAAATAATTGATATACTCATCTCATTAAGCATGAAAATGATTGCCGCACCCACGAGAAATGTTTTCTCTACACACACACACACGTCAGTTCACCCTCCACACAGACACGGACCCCCAGCAATATTCCTCCCTCCTGAAGTAGTGGTGATAGAAGGTAATATCAATACATCTTTATGATTAACTCAGGACCATTGTCCAAGAAAGAGTCCTGGTGTTACCCGGGATCGCTCTCTATATGCTTCCTTCAGCCCAAGGCTGTGCGCTACTTTCATCAACAGGGAAAGGGAAACTCCTTTGGAGTTAAGAAATTCTTTAACGAGACTGTACTGCCAATGACATAACCTCTTCACCGGCGAGTTTTCACCTGTGGTGTAATCTCGTGCAGGTGGAGTCCGGGAACACCGATAAATACATATGTACATGAATACGATCACTCCCGTATGCACAGACGCATGCAGTAAAGGACGCATGCTTCCACAGAGGAACATATAAACACATATGGATTACAGGGACACACACGCACGTCTCCGGGGCGAGCCAGCCAGGGATGGTGCTTCGCGGACTGCCCCAAGCCCAGGTGGCAGAGGTTCGCCTCACGACTAATGTCGTACACGCCGGGGCAGGAGAGGAGCGGAGGGTCGTACACGCCGGGGCAGGAGCAGAATGAAGGGACGCAGTAGAAACTATTAATTACACTCGATGTATCCGACATTGCTCGAGGTGTCTCATTCATCTCTGGGGCACCCCGTTTCTCTCTAGGAACCGAGGCGGCTGTCTCTACTTGTACCTCATCTATCTCTCAACCCATCGTTTCTACCTAGAAGTTGGGGCGCCTCAGTCTCCACCACGGAAGCCAGGAGCTTGTTGCTCATATATCTCCATGGGCAGATGTTTCTACTGCGGCGGTCTAGGAGTGTAGCTTGCGTAGGAAATCCTGACGTCTCCGTTTGTCCTACTCTGGACTTGTCGTGGATCTTGTGTCATGTCTTCCCCTGGACCATGTTCGGTGTGTGTGCCTCATTTGTCACTTATAACTAGTACATCCCTGTAGCGGTGTCGGCCTAGATTAAACACTCCTCCACAGCCTACGTTCAGACATCCAGTGTAGCCTCTATGCTCTGAGGATGGTGAGCAAGACACCCAAAACGCCTCTGGCAACAATGGATAACCCACGAGAGCCAAGGAGCAAACCATCAGCGAGTATGTACTACCATTTGGTAGCTGGTGTCGCCTGGAGTGCCATCAGAGAAATATATATTTGCAATACATCAGGCTACATCCAAATGAGCTGCCCTCGAGCTCTGAGCTGTCTGGTAATTGATTATATCGTTATCCTCGCCTACCTGGACTTGACTGAGGAGTGAGGTAGCAAGAGGTATGGCTTATGAGTAGCGCTCATCAAGATGTTTCTCGTTCCACAAATGTTTCAGGCTGTGCTGTCAATGGCGCACATTCCATAGACAAACGTCATTTTACGATTTATCAAGAAGAGTTTTTTGTCCTTTGTCTGTTCTTCTTTTACATATTTCTAGACAATTTTTGCAGATCTTTTGTTTCGTTTGGCAGAAAACTAAAATCATTTCTATCGTTAACGTTGGACCTTCATATATTTTGTTCGATATTTTTCAATGTATTCTCATAAAATCTTGCATATTTGATTATTATGATTCTTCCATGTCTTATGAAACATTCTTGTTGGGAATCTTCCAGATCCCTAACACAACTTGCTATGGTTGTCTACACTGTGTTGGTGTATATTCAAACAATTTTCTTTTCAAAGATGAAGGGAAAGACTTTGAATTTCATTTGTGGTATATGTATGTATGTATGTATGAGGGTGACTAAGGACGATTCTTGACTCATCATAGTATGGGCTGCGCAATCCAAGGGAAAAGTGAGCAGAGGGGAACGAGCAGGTTGGGTAGTACAGAAACCGGTACAGTCCAGGAAGAGTGAACACTACAGCAGCAGCGATGATGTCCAAGTGGTAAGGAAACGTATGAAACTCGAGGAAGGAAGACACAGACAGACAGACAGACAGGACTCAGGGGCAGAAAATACGAATACTCCAGTGCTCTTTAGCCGGACATATAGACGCGGAGACTTGTGACAGGAACAAGAACAGGAGACTGTGTTAACAGAAGGTAAACTGGATGACTGAATACGCAAGATACGCCTATATTTACGGGCGCTGCAGGTGGAATATAGCTGTTGTCCCGGCTGGAACAAAGACCCGTGGCTCAGGGAAGATCACAGACAAGCCAAATTCCCAGGAAATTATACAGTATTCATTAGGAAGCTTTAGGAAGGCTGCGTTGTGCGAGTCGGACGACTTCCTCAGGTGTCATGGAGGTGCCTGTCAGTTTAAAGCAGAAAGTCTGGTATTTGTGGTCGTTTTCAGGATATAGATGTGAAGACCTTGGTCAACTAGAAGTGTGGGATGGTTTAGTAGTAGTAGTTGGGGTTTCGTGAAAGATGGATGAACAGATCCTGCACACTCAGGTGGGACTCTTAGATAATATATAAAGTAGGACTTTACGAAAACTAAGATAGGGAGAGGTCATAGCAATCTAACGAGGTCATGAGGCGCCGGAACCAGGTCAGGAACGTCCAGTGACCTGACTAATGGGGGTCTGACCTCAGAGACTTGTACCATAAAAATCATGCCTTCGAGATCGAAACATTAGAGATTTTACACAAACCCAAAAGTTCTAGATTAAAGCTTAATAAACCAACTTCAATTGCTCTATCTAACATCACATGGTCTAACATCATAAAGTAACATATACTCTACATATGCAATATATAACATATGTTCTATATAACATCATATACTGTGTCAGAAAAGCCTGTTGTTATAGCAGTGACAAACTTGAATGAACACTAAATAATTCATGAATGATCAGCAGAACCAGCAACACCAGGATATGAGGTTTTCAATATGGATGAGTTCCACAAGAGCGGTAGAGAAAGCCTACCATTTTTTTTGTTCAAAACAAAGTTTAGTTGTGACTACAGTACATAAAAATTCTGACAGTGAATACGACTCATTTATTATCCATCGAATTACTAGATAGCACGTCCAGATTTATTTACTGAATAGTGTATTGACCCCAAAAACAAAGTTAACAAATCATAACGATTTCTATAAGAAAATAATTCGCTGCTTACAAATATACATAACGGTAAGAGATTTTGGCAATCCTGGTTATAACTGTGATTTCAGATCACACAAATACAAGAAGACGAGACCAGTTGATTAGACTGATAACTACCCACTCAATTAAGCAAACCTA